>NC_133663.1:124866529-125166529 GCF_037893015.1 Macrotis lagotis | reverse complement strand
ACCACACTGATTCTCAGATCATGAAATTATTTAAAAAGTTTTGAAATGGACATAAATGCATTAAAAAAAATCTGCTATAGCCAGTAAGAAATTACTAGTAGTTTACTTATGACAAGTGAGTTTCCCTTCATATTTTTCATTTATTTGATCACAGATTTCAAAAAGATTACATTCAAGAACCTTTACTAGGTATCTATGCTGTACAGGCATGTAATAATAGAAACAGTGATGATAAACAGAATAGAGTGCTAGCCTTGGAGTTAGGAAGATCTCAGATTCTTGCTCAGACAAGAGGGACAACCTTGGGAAAATGTCTTAATTTTTTGAAACCAAAGTTTCCTCATCAGTAAAATGATGTTCATAAGGCCATTAATCTCACAGAGATATATAGTTATATAAGATACATGACTTATGTAGATAAAGCACCTTTCAAAATAAGTATGGTATAAATGTGAGCCATTATTAATAAAAATATGATTTATAATTTTTAGGCATTGAGGCAACTTCCACAAATTCACTGTTTTGAGTGGGTTATTATCAACCTGAAGACATGAAAGTTACATTATAAAAAGTACTTTTGTCACTTTCTGTAATTGTAAAACTATTTAAAAAACAATGTCATTATATATATTATATACATACATGCATACATATATATGTTATTTTTCATATACTAAATAACTTACTCGTACCAGGGTTCTATTTCTTTTTTTTTAAATTTAGGTTTTTGCAAGGCAAATGGGGTTAAGTGGCTTGCCCAAGGCCACACAGCTAGGTGTCTAAGTGTCTGAGACCTGATTTGAACCCAGGTACTCCTGACTCCAGGGCCGTGCTTTATCCACTGTGCCACCTAGCCGCCCCAGGGTTCTATTTCTATACAAATAAAAGCTCATTTTTTTGAAATTCTACTCAAAAACTAAAATTAATTTCTGATGAAAGAATTGCATCTAATTATCCTTGGGCATCTCATCACACTTATATAATATTCTATACATAAAGAATACATAAATGTTACTGTCCCACTAACCTTTCCCTTTAATTGTCCTAACACTAGTTATTTTGACTTGTTAGAGCTTTCCCCATTCATTGGTCTATTATATTCCTTCAAGTCACAAGTTAAAACTCTCAATTGTAGGACTTCAAGAACTTCTCAAGTATTATTGTTGGTTTAAAACCCCCCCAAAAAGAAACAGGAGAAGTTAATTCTGAATTCTGATTCTATTTTTCATTTTGTCATTTGTCATTTCATTTTTTATAATAAAGAATTCAAGGATTTAATTTTATTTTTACTGTAATGCTTTAGAGAGCTGTGATTTCATTGACTATGGGTATTCTCTCTACTCATGTACACAGAGTCTAGAAATAAGACACCATGACAACTAGTAGATGGTCCTTTAGGGTTATTATGCCTGAAAAATTCATTACCCTATATTCACTCTGCTGGTAAACTTTTCTGTTTGGAGCTGAAAATGACAACATTCAAAAGACATACAGCTTGGTAGCATCTGTTCAAGCTTGTTCTCTATACAGACTTAAAAAAAAAAAGGTCCGCACATACTGGGATATAAAGTATCAATGTAAGTTAATGTAGATTCTAACAAAGCAAAGTCCAACGTGAGCACAAAATATCTAAGATATATTAAAAAGCAGTAAAGATTTACAAAAATCAATAAAACAAAACTAACCAACAACATGGATGAGAATCATATAAGAAACAAAACTAACCAACAAAAGGATGAGAATCATATAAGATAGTTAATAATTATAACTAGCATTTATATTGCTTACAACACAATGCTGGGAAGTCATAGATGCTATTATGATCTACATTTTATAATGGAGGAACCTGAGGCAAAAAGGTAACATGACTTGCCTAGGGTCATACAGTTAGGGTCTGAAGCCAGATTTTAATATAACTCTCCCTTGACATAAGGCCCAGTGATCTCTCCAAGGCACTAAAAAGTGCCTAACAGTTATGATCTGTATCTGTCTATCTATCCAAAATGAAAATATACCTCGATTAAAGTAAAAAAATATGAGAGCAATCCCAAAGAAAACAGCATGGAGAGAACCCTGAGCTCATTTCCAAAAGTACATGTTAAGATCCAAAAACACAAATAGTAAGTGCTTAAGTCCAAGAAGAGTCCTGGCATAAGGCACTGGGGAAAGATTCACAACTTCTATGAGACACAGTCCTTTAACTCATTAATATGTTGTTTGGTGTGGAGTAAAACACCAACACAGATAAGAAAACAACAGACAAATCATATGTGAGGCTGCACTTATTGCCTCGGGTAATCATTTAAGCTCCCTGGTTCTCAGATCCTAAAATTAGTTGGTTGGATTAAATTACCTTTCCAGTTCTAAAACTAAGTTCCTGTAATCCCTGACAATTTTTGATGGCATGATGAAGAAACTAAAAATCACAGAGTTTAAATGACTTGCCCAAGGTCCCTCAATTAGGAACAAAACAAGGCTTTCAGTCTCATCTTCTAATTCTAAGTCAGATGATAAAAACTAGAATTTATCAATGCTTATCAAATTGAATTGAATAAAATTATGGCATATTAAGTATAAAGATAGTTACAATTAGTCATAATTTAGCCCCAAATGGCTATGGTCTCTTTTAAAATTAAATAATATTTTATATTAGTAAAAAAGTAGTAATCAAGTTCCTCAAAACAATTTCTGATCAAAGAACTGATCAACAAAGTCTCCAGATTTACTCAAGACCAGAAGATTATAATAAAACTTGGAAGGAAAAAAATATATAGGTTCTATAATGAGCAAGCAGGAGGAAAAAGTCAGGAAATAATTCAATATTTTATTTCCTTATTTAATATGTACTGCATTTCATACATGTATGCCAAACTTAAATTTTTTTGCCAGTTTTTCTATACTGTATGCTATTTACATAAATGTAAAATATATACATGTACAATAGATTTTTTTAAGATCTAGATCTATTTTAAGATCTAGAAAATTTATAATGAAGCAACAAGGCTTAGTTTTCTAAGCAAGAACTAGGTTTCTATAAATCTTCTGTTGTTAAATCCTAATCTTAATTCTCTATTATATAACATATTGTTCCTATATAACTTACTGCTTAATATTCAATTTCATAGTGATATCACTTAAAAAAGATTAATATTATTTGCTTCCTTGAAAAGAATGTCATTTGCAATAAACCAGTTTTTATGTTGTCTCAAATCTCTTCTTTATAACCAATGCTTTTTAACCCAGAGATAGAAAGTAAAATATTACTCACTCTTATAGTATCTTATTTATGCAGATTGTGGCTAAGGAGACAATGCTTTAATTGATTTCTCATTAAATTTGTTAAGGATTTTAGTATCACTGAGGTATTATAAAGCATCTGTTAGTATAAAACACTCTGTGGGCACTACAGATACAAAAGTAGTGACTTCAAGGAACTTTTATTCTGGGGAGATTTCAAGCAGTGGAGAAGAACTGTTTTTAGGATTGAGGAAGAACCTGTTCAAAAGCAGGAAGACTGGAGATGGAAAGTCACTGCATAGGAAAGAGCAAGAAAGTCAGTTTGGTGTTTTATCCCACTATGGTCAGTTTACCCCCCATATACAGAGTATGTGTGTGTGGGGGGTAAATGTGTAAAAGTCTTGTCTTGGAAAGATAGGTATAAATCATATTATTAAAGAGTCTTAAATATTAAACAAAGGAGTTAATACTTTATCCTGGAGGCAAAAGAGTCACTCAATTTTCTGGAGTTAGACCAGTGGTCAGGGATACCAATTTGGCAGCTTTGGATAGATTGAAGAGGAAAATATTTTTCTTACTGACAACATAAGAACACATGCTAAATGTCTCAATAGACAGAACATATCTTAACATGCACTTCTGGAAATGAACTCAGGGTTCTCTCCATGCTATTTTCTTTGGGCCTGCTCTTATACTTTTTTTACTTTAATTGAGGTATATTTTCATTTTGGATAGATAGATGGATACAGCTCATAACTATTAGGCACTTTTAATGCCTTGGAGAGATCACTGGGCTCTTTCCAGTGGATCTGGAGTCAACAGGACCCAAGTTCAAATCCAGCCTCAGACACTTATTCCTGTCTAACTCTGGGCAAGTCACCTCACCTCTGTCTGCTTCAATTTTTCTAATTTTCTAATGGGGATAATTCTAGCACCTCTTTTACAGGGCTTTATGAGGATCAAACAAGGTATCTGTAAAGTGTTTATCACAGGGCCCGATACAGAGGTGCTTAACAAAGCACCCTTCCCCTACTCAGTTGCTCCATGTGACAACTGGGGGCACAGTCTCTGGTCTTAGACTTCACCATCAGTAAGATCCCAAGTTTGAATTGTTCTAATTGTGCAACCCTGGAAAAGTCCCATAACCTCTCTAAGCCTTAGTTTCTTCTATAAAACCGAGATAATAATAATTAGGCACCTACTTCACAGGGTGGTTGCATGATGATCACATGAAAAAAAGATATGTAAAATATTTTGCAATTCTTAAAAACACCATATAAATGTTTGTTTAAAAATCAGTTGGGTCTGGAAAGAAGAAACTTTAGAAAACAGACTGTAGACTGATAACCGTAACACATTATAAAAACCTCAATGACAGGAATGTGTCACTTGTTAAAATGCCTACTTTTCGTCCAGTGCAAATAAAAACTTGCTTTTCAAAGTTTAAATTCAGTCTAAAAGTTACCTTGCAGGTTTTGTTTCCAGAAATATAATGAGGCTGCTAAACAAGGAAGTATCTTAACTAAAACATACTTTCATTGCTTCCTAGTCACCCTAGTTTTCACAAGTAAAAACATTTTACTTTGGTATTTCCTTTTGGAACTTAATAGCTATTTTAAATGGAGACTTATTTGTTCTTTACAATGAGTCGTTTACATTTCCCTCATTAGATACAGATGTATCATAAGTATCAATAACTGCATATAATCCCAAATGAGTTAAATATTCGGACTCATTATTGAAAAAAACCCCCAGAATTTATCAGTAGGCAAGAAGAACATTCCTGTGGATCAAGAAACTCAGTTTTTCCTGATTCTAAATCCAGTGCTCTCTCTGGTATCCCAAACTCACAATACTTTCGACAAGTGATCAGATGTAGTCTTTACTTGAAGAAGGAGAACCCCCATCTTATGAGGCAGTCTTTTCTGCTTCAAGAAAGCTCAATCAGGAAAGTTTTATTTCCATAAACCATATATTTACACCAATACCTTTCAACTATTTCCTCTAGTTCTACCCTCAGGGGCCAAGCTATTCTACAAATAGCCCTTTTGAGTTCTTGAGGACAACTATCAGCATCTATCCTTTGTCTTTTCTCCAGCCTAAACATTCTCAGTTCCTTTCAAATGATCTTTATGAGGCATGTTTTTGAGACTCTTTTTACCTTGGATCCTTGTAAACTTACTAAAATAAGAGGCCAAGAGCTACATATAAATTTGATAAATGTTCTGAATAAGATGGGTACAGCCAGACTGTCACTTGCTAGTTTTAAAAATCATTTCCATTAAATGCCTCAAGTTAAACCTATACTAAATAAATGTGAACAAAAGAAGACATTCAATTTACCTAACATATAACTCTTAATTTAGGAAAAATTCAATAGCTGATATTTTTATTTTGAAGAAATAAATTCCCCACAGGTTGAACAGTAGATTTTATAGTCCTTTCAGACAAAATAGTATATGGCTAATTTCATATCATCAGAATTTGTTAATTTTCATTGGAAGCTAGAAAAATTTTGTTATTGTTTTGTGGTGATTATCAGATGCTTTGCTAATGGGTTAAAAAAGGTAAATAACTTTATTGCTTTTGATTGTTAAAATAAGAAGACAAATTCCAATTTCCTAAATTTATTTGAAAATCAGTGGAAAGATGCTGCCATCTTGTGGTGAAAAGAATCAACGTGATAGGAAGAAGCATACTGGGTCACCCAATCAAATGGAGGCACTTGCTTTACACAGGACAAAAGCTGGTCTGCAGATACTATGAACTGAGATGAATTTCACTCCTCCTCCCTATCCTAGTCTTACCTAATGAACATTTATAGACTCATCATTTTGGAATTTGTCCACAGTTTCTGAATCTAGTTATTTTCTTAGTTTCTCATAAGGCTCTTAAATAAAACCAATGAAGAAATATTTTGATAGTCAGGCATCACAGTGGATAAGTTAATAGGCCTGGAGTCAAAAAGATTCTTTCTGAGTTCAAATCCAGCCTCAGATACCTAATAACTGTGACCCCTGTGCAACAGGGGTAGAGAAGGAAATGGCAAACCATTTCAATAATCTCTGTCAAAAAACGAAACAAAACCCAAATGAGGTTGCAAAGAGTCAATCATGACTAAAACATCTGAAGAAAAAAAAATACTATTTGTCTTTAACTTACCTTTCAATTCCAAATTCGCTTTACATATATTGTATAAAATTTTTATAGGTTTTAATCATATTCCCTTATCATTTTTTTATCTGACCTTTTCAGTCTGTCTTTAACCAAAATCTTGCTCCATTCTTAATTATTTTGTGCTTCTATTGACCTGGCTTATTTCAGAATATCCTTCTCAAGGTATGGCAAACAGAATTTCAGAATATAACACATTATACATACAAATAATGTAACTCAGTAATATTTTGTCAGCCTCTGACTTTAAGGAACTATATTTTTAGAGAAGGGGAAGGAGAAGATATTTATCCAGATAAATTACACACAGATAAGATGGAGAAGAAAAAAATAACAAATAGTAAAATCAGTTAAGGCTTTCCATAGGAACTTACAAATGAGATAAACCTTGAAAGAAGTTAGAAGATCATAAGGGGTTGAAAGGAGGAAGGAATGATGGCAGGAAAAGTAGGATAGCCTATAGAATAGAACATAACTAGCACATGGAAAATAGGAATAATAACTGAACCCATGAAAATTAAATGAGCTAACCAGGAGATCATAAAGAGAGAAGAGATAAATTCAGAACTCAGCTTTGAGGGACAGCCATAGTTAAGGGGGATAACAATCAGCACAAGAGACTGGAGAGGTCAGATAAGACAGTGTAGTGACCTGCAAGACAAGGTAGGAGAGTTTAAGCTGTAGGGCCAGAAGTCATGTTGCAAATCGTCTAAAAGTGAAAGATAAGAAAACACAATTTCTATAGATGACCCACTGTAGTGTTTGATATGAAAGGAAAAAGAGCTAAAGGCTAACACCATGAGGGAATGGCAAAGGCAAATAAAACATTTTAAGGATGAGGGAGACTGGGGTATGTTTGTAGGCTAAAGGCAATAGATGAAAAAGAAAATGAAAATAAGAGAGGGAGTTTTCAAAGGGGCAAGAGTTTCTAGAGTTGTAGAAAACATGAGAGGGGATCAACAGTCCAAGTAAAGGAATTGCTAAGTCTATATAGAAGAGGAGAATGGAGAATGATGTAAAGGAATTTAAAGATACAGACTAGGTTAGGAGAAAAAGGTCATGATGAAATGGCCCTTATTTTCTTATTACATAGAGCTGTGATCTTCTGCTGATAGGGAGAGGTTAGGTGGTAGATGCTTGGGAAAAGGAGAAAGCAGCTTTAAGGGAAGAATAAAGCGTTGCTATGCAACAAGTAGGACTCAGCTGAGAATGAATAAAGTTAATTTAAAGTGGACACAATCATCAAGACTTCTTTCAGAGGTATTCAGCAAGATACAAGCAGGAATGGTCAAGGCAAATGGCAAGAGTATTTCACAGCTGAGTTTTGGAAAGATATGAATCAATATTGATAGAACATGTAGGGTGAGAGATTTGAAAGCAGAGACAATGTATTGACTGGTTAACTTCAAAGACAGAAAGGAATAAAATATTTGGTCAGAATAAGGGTGAGAGACTGAGAAAGTATGAAAGGCTGAAGAGAAAAAAATTTAGAAGAGGAGAGAAGGATAAACACAGGATAACATTTTTTACTTTGTTTCCAATGTGGTTTTTTTTGTTTTTTGTTTTTAGTTTTTGCAAGGCAATGGGGTTAAGTGGCTTTCCCAAGACCACACAGCTACGTAATTATTAAGTGTCTGAGGCCACATTTGAACTCCTGACTCCAGGGCCAGTGCTCTATCCACTACACCAACCAGCCACCCCTCCATGTGTTCTTGATGAAGTTCAATGTTTATTATCTTTTTTTGTCAGATTATTAGGTTGAGTTTCTTCAAGGATGAATCTATATATGATATTAGAGTGCTTTCCTAACTTTAACTAGTAACTAAGGATCCATCAGTTCTAAAACACAGGAATTCTTTTTTTAAATTGAAATATGTTGCAATTATTTATCCTGAAATTAATTTTCCAATTTTCTATCTTCACAATCTTATCCTCATCTACTACATGCTATCATGTACAAAAATAAGAGATTTCACTGTTTTAATGCATATTTTCTTCCAGAGATAAAATCATAACATTAATCCTAGCACTTAAGTGTCTATTTTATCTCTAGCCTTTGTTTCCTATTCCCAAGCCATGACAAATAGTCCTCCAAATCCCAATGACTGTTAAAAAAAAAAAAAAAGCTCTGACTGGTATGAAACCTTGGTAATAACTTTCTAAAAGTGTAAATATATTATATTCATTACTTGTCTTTTATTCATGAGCCTATCTGCTTCTTTGTTCTTTTCATGAAAACAATGTTGCCTCTCCTCAACAGGTTAAGTTTACACAGGTGTTCACTGATCCTATCCCTCTCTATATGTGTTAATATTCATTCAAATAGTATGGGAGTTTAAAAGATGCTTTTTCCTTTACCCCAAACAGTTTCTAGGATCCTATCTAGAACTTCCTTATGAAAAGGATTCAGGATAGCGACACCAGTCTTCTAGCAAAGTATTTTAACTAACAAAAAAGAATTTCTTACTTTAGTTTCTTCAAAACTCTCAGCTAATCTGTCTTCTGAAAGGGATGCACTCAACATGCATAACAAGATATAATTTGTGGACATATGGTCAATATGGCAATGAGTTTTGCTTAACTGTGTATAATTGCTACAAGGTTTTTTCTTTTCTTAAGTGTCAATGGGCAGAAGGGAGGAGATGAGAAAGAAAATAAATTCTTGTTAATTGAAAAAAATAGACTTTCTGCTAAAGGCTATTTTCCCCAAATTTGAAATTTATTTTAATTTATAACTAAGGAGAATCAACATGGTATATTGGAGAAAGAGCTAGCTATGGAGTGAGGAAGACAAGAGTTCAAGTCAAGTTTCTGAAACAGACTGGCTGTGTGATTCTGAACAAGTCACTGAATCTCTCAGGACCCAGTTAACTAAGACTCCAAGTTTTTTTTGTTTTTTTTTTGTTTTTTTAGGTTTTTGCAAGGCAAATGGGGTTAAGTGGCTTGCCTAAGGCCACACAGCTAGGTAATTATTAAGTGTCTGAGACCAGATTTGAACTCAGGTACTCCTGACTCCAAGGCTGGTGCTTTATCCACTACGCCACCTAGCCACCCCGAGACTCCAAGTTTTAAGGGAAATGCCAACCTGCACTGCTAGAGGAAATTTCCTTTTTCATGAGTTTTCCATAACTGTAAATTTTAAGAATCCCTATCCCCCCAAATAGCAACAGGCCTATTATCAATGTCCCACTAAGAATTTATTTTTTATCCCACTCTATTGCTAAGACCTATCTCCCTTTGAATGTAAAAGAGAACAATGGGACAAAACTTATGTGGTTAAAGAACATAAAAAAATAAAAATTTCAAATTCCTTAGTATTAAAAATAAAATAGTAATTACTCTTGAACAAATAATTTTTAACTTTCTCCCAGTAAGGTAAATGGACTTCTCTATATCAGTGAACTAACAATTTGGAACATTGCTATACAAATACTCTCTTGGTGGCTCACCATCAAAAATGGCCATAGGTTCTATTGCAGGTGAATGCGTGATAAGCAACTTTTAATACAAATATACATTTCATAGATAGAACTGATTAAAAACAAAAAGATATTTAATGCCATTTCACATCAGTTATTCAACAAAATAGGTATTTTATGATTTTATGATACATTCCAAGAAGTTCTGGAGACTAGTACATGGCATTTCCACTGATGCCGAAAGTATCAGTAATATCTTCTTCTCTTTCCCCTGATTCCTCCTCAAGTCCATTATTTGGCAGCTCCTTCTTTGGATTTTTTTTTCTCCTTCTGATTTTCCCTTTTATATCATATATTCAGCCTGATATCTATATAGGAAGACTCACATAATTTGGGCATTGGACCATCCAGTTCAATCATACTTAAAAAGGAATTCCCAGAATATGCCCAACATGAGGTCATGGAACCTCTAGCTCAGGAGGAGGCCCCCCCCCCCCCCCCCGAGGCTGCTCCTTTCACTGAGGGATAGCAACACTGGTAGCAGGTTTGTCTTGCTGAAGCCAAACAGAACTGCTGCTCCTTCTTCTACATCATAGTCTCTCCAAATACGTATGACAAACACTACAATCCTCTTAAGTGTTCTCTTCTCCAGTTAGACACTAGAGCATACAAACAAGGAGAGAAGACAATTCCTCTCTTAAAGGAGTTCACTATCTAATGAGAAGAGAACATGTTTGTACAACTAAGATATGTACAGGGGAAGTGGAAAGGAGTCAGAATTGAGACTGGTTAGAAAAGGCTTTCTGTTCAAAGTAAGATTTGAGCCATTTCCTTTATCAATTCATGTCAATAAGTTCCCTGAAGCTGGTGGTCTTGGAGGCTGGCTATAACACTGAAAAGTGAGGTGACCCACCTAGGGTCAGCCTGTCAGAGGGTCAGAGTGGGGACTTGAGCCCACTAGGCCAGGCTGCCTGAATGAATGAATGAAGGAAATACAGGGGTTAGACTACAGAATCCCTAGGTCCTTCATGATCTTCACCTGAGTTCATCACTCCTGTGGCTTAGATCTCCAGCACAGCTGAAGACATTCTGTGGTAGGGGAAGCCTCTACTTCTCTGAAAAGAGGTAGCAGTGTAGAAAAATCTTTGTTTATTCTTTCATCTCCTTTTCTCTTCTAGAGCTATCATGTATACTGCCCTGGAGTTACTATTCTTGTCTATTCCTTCTATCTGAGAAGACTTTGAGAAGAAACTGGGACTGATTCTTAACAAAAATTCTTGTTCACCTGAACACAACAGAAATATCACATTTATTTGATGAAAGATTTCTCAGAGATGGGATACAGAGGTTCCTTGTAAAAAAGTCTTATTTGATCAACTTATATGCTATTAACTGATTTTAAGCTTCTTTCTCCCTCTCCTCTGACTGCACCCCTGCCCCAGCTCTACCACCATACTTCTTCCATAGTATAAATTGCCTGTGAAGATCCACAATGGACAGGGGAAAACAGCAAGCAGTCATTGTACCATACTCTGTGCTCTATTAGTGAAGTACAATATCAATGTTTGTGAAATTCCTGGATAGAAAGGGGTCCATGGCATCCTTTGGGCCCTGAGAAACTCCTTAGAAATATAGATTTGGATAGGCATCTTTGGGTCTGAAAATAACCGGGCAGGACCCAAAATGTTTGACCCTAGGGGTCACAGATATTCCATAAATTTGCAATATCTATATTTGTGTAATACCTGTATGGAAGGAGTCCTTGACACCCGCCTGAGCCCCGATAAACTCCTCAGAAATGTAACTTTGGCTGGGCGCCTTTGGGTCTGAAAATAGTCTGATAGGACCCAAGCTTTTGACCCTGGGGGTCACAGATATACCATAAATTTGGCTAAGATTCAGAAAGCCCCCTTGTTAGCCTAATTATTTTGCTGTATCTGTAAAATTCCTGCTTCCTCCCAGGACTGTCTCCCCTTCCCAAAATGTGACTGGAACCATAAGATAGTAAATTTCACTCCCTCAAACTTGTGGGAAGCCCATGAATATGTGACTCCCTTCTGTCTCAGGAAATATGTTCAAACATAAGACAGACCCTGACCCTTTTCCTACTCTTGTCTAGCCCGCTAGCTATACTGAGCCATATGTTTGTAGTAGTATGACAAGACAATATATCTAACTGCTGTCTTTGCTTCTGTATCCTGCTTGTTTTCAGTAGCACCCCCCCCCAAAAAAAACACTATAAAAGCCCTATCCCCTGAACACTTAGGTACTATCTGATTTGGGTGCTCTTCATCCCAGGCAGTCCCTGGGAAATTAAAGATCTCCAAGCTTATCAAATTCTGGTCTACATCTCACTCTTTGGGTTCAACATTAGAAAAGTGTCATGAAAACATTAGAAAAATCAAAAGTAATTCATTATCAGGGAAAGATTAGGGTATAACATAAATAAGAAATATTACTTCTAAAGACAGTAAATCCAACTATACATACCTCTAATAATCGCCTTAACTGGGATTTATAATCAGTTAGTTCTTCTGAAAGATCATTCTTTTTCATCAGCAGTTCATTTACTTCTTTTCGTATAGGATTCACTACTTCATAGAACCGAATCTGAAAAAAAACAGATGTCATTGAGTCTTTGAAATACAATGATAGGGGCAGCTAGGTGGCACAGTGGATAGAGCACCAGCCTCAGGAGGACCTGAGTTCAAATCCAGCCTCAAACATTTAATAATTACTTAGCTGTGTAACCCTGGGAAAGTCGCTTAACCTCACTGCCTTGCCAAAAAAAGAAAACCCCCAAAAGAAATTCAATTATAACTAATATATACCAATATACATACATAGTCACCATTCATTATACACTCTAACAGAGGAGAAATAGATGAAGGGGAAAGGAGATAGTTAATCTTCAGACTGATCTATCCATCATGATTAACTGAGGCTATTTCATCTCAATCAATGTTTTCTAGGATGCTTTCCTTATTGGATCTTCATTGGATGGGGAGTAGCATGTTTTGGGCAAAAGTGCTATAACTTAAAAATCAGAGGATCTAGGGCCAAAATTTGCCTCCGCTATGATTTCTGTAACCACAAGAAAATAACTGAACCTCATTTGAACCCTGTTCCTCAATTATCAAATGAGGTGGTAAGACTGGGTGATTATGAAGGTCATGTCTATCTCTTCAATGAATAATCCTAATTTTCTCAAAAAATATCTATAGGGAGCATTTGCTCAGTTACGGAATTCTGTCAAGTTTTGGCTGAACTTGCATACAAAGGTATAGAAAGAGTTGTGGAAGCCCATAAATTCACTAGGATTAACATCAAGCATTAAGTGAACAAACTTACACAAATTTTAAGTAAATTAGTCAAATGTTAAGTCCAAAGTACCTTTTTCCTTGCCTTTCTATTAAAAAATAATATTTTTCACCTTAGTATTAAAGAGTTGTAAAGAGATAATAACAGAACAGTCCCATTAAAATTGTATATTAAAAATATTTTTGATAGTGTTTTAAAAAAACAACTCACAGATACATATTCAGGAATAGAAAGCTGATCCTCCGGAAGAGACTTCAATTTCATGTAATGCTCTTCTGTTAATTCCAAGTCACGCAAGCTACGACGAATATCTCCAGCCTTCTCTATTAACTGATGATTTGTCTCCTCTAGCTGTTTCTGCCTCAATAAAATGGCTTCCATTTCCTGTTTCATTAATTCTTGATATTTTCTATGTTAAGAGAAAGTTTATAGTGAGTTTACTTAAAACTTCTGAGACTTTGTTTTGAATAACTTTTTAAACTTTAGTACAATAGACAAGATAATGGCAACCAAATGCTGCTTTTTGCTGTTAAATGTTGATATTTTAAATCAGATAAATCTGATGATGATAGCATTAATGACTGAGTTCTAATTCATGATTAGACAAGTAAAAATATTAACTGGAAATTCCAATGGATATATCAACAATATCAACAAATCACTACATCTATCTAATACACATGGAAAAAGAAATTTTCACTAATTATCAAATATCCTGCCTCTCTGACCTAAATCTCTCCCTTCCATTCATTTCCAAGTGGAAGGTGACAAAGGTAACATCAATAATCACACCAAATGACTTTTGCATAATCATCTTATAGTGAGTAGGATAAGATCTTTGCATTTATTTCCTTTCACACCATCCCTTCCCAAATCTATTGCTATTCCATTTTAAAGCAACATAACACTTAATATATAAGTTTATCTGAAGTAGGTGAAAACATTGCCCTAATGCTCTTGTTTTTACTTTTTTAAAAAACAAAAAATCTGAAACAAATCAAAATGCTGTCTATTATTTGTGACTCAAGATGTTAATACTGGGGCTGATAACAGAAATTGGTCCATATCTGATAGAGAATGCTGCTGCTCAAACTAAAGGAAGAAAGTATCACTAAATACATGTATACAAATTCAAATTCCCAAAGTAGTCTGCTGAAACAAGCCTCAATACAGGTCAAATACAGTATCATATCTATGGAAAGGGAAGAAATTCAAACTTTTCAATAATAAGCTTAAAATAAACTTACAAAGCAGATTCTAGAAATTAAAGTGTTACTATTTCCAAGATATACAGTTTTCGTGGTATAACTAGTGGGGAAGCTACCTATATACTGGACATAAATGATACTCAAAATATGTGTTATTGTAAAATATTATTATTGATAATTGTAAAATATGAGGGCTAAATAGTCATAAGCCTGTGGAAAAAAAACAAATCTTATAAAATTCTCCTCAATTTTTTTTTTTGCAAGGCAAATGGGGTTAAGTGGCTTGCCCAAGGTCACACAGCTAGGTAATTATTAAGTATCTGAGGCTGGATTTGATCTCCTCAAATTTTCACATAGAGACTAACAATGATTTCTCTTTCTCTGGAAATAAGTGGTATTACACAAATCTTTTCTAAATGATATAATCTTTGTGTTCAAGTAGTTGTATGGGCTAGGCAAACCTTAGGGCAAAGCAAAGGTTCCTAATTCTCCAGAATATTTTTTTTTATAAACATTAGAGAAGCTTCTTTAATTCTTTGTTCAAACATTTAGGACAGCTAGATGGCAAGGTGGGTAAAGACCTGGCCCTGACGTCAGAAGGACCCGAGTTCAAATATGACTCCAGACACTTAATAGCTATGTGACCTTGGTCAAATCACTTAACACTTATTGCCTCCCATCCAGGGCTATTTCTAGTCACCTTGATTCATATCTTACCACTGGACCCAGATGCTCTGAAGAAGTGATTTAGCATAGACTCCATCCCCCCATCCCCATGCCCCCGCAATCCAATTCATGTGTTTGTCATGGTAGCATCTCCCTGATGTCAGTCTTCTTCAGAAATGAAGGACAAACATTAGGGCAGAGAGAGAGAAAATGTAGACCATGAAATATTTAACACAATAGCCCAGTTTCTCTTTTGCTTCAAAATATTTGAATACCAACCAATTACAAACTGCATCTCCAGGTTCACAGTTTTGAGGCATATGTCATCCTATAATCAGCACAGGAAATAAAGCAATGATAACTTAATGATAGTGTGAGCAATGTCGTTAATTTTTTTTTTCCCCAAATGTCTTTATACCTGGCATCTTTTTTCTGGAAGGTCATCTCGTTGTCCAATTTCAATGCTAACAGTTGTTTCTGGTGAAGAGTATCATTAAGTTTCTCCTCTAACTCTTCAATCTACATAAAAAGAGAATCAATTATATAGCCAATTCAAGAAAATTTCTTTTTTAAAAAACTGATCTTTTATGCAAAAAGAGAAGCAAAAGAGACCAGGGAACTGAAAAAAAAAGATGGAATTTTCACTTTCATCTTTACATTTCAGATCTAGCAAGGGGCATATGCTCATAAACTTCAATGACTGCTCATGAGAAATGAAATCTTCACTGTTTACAAATATGAGACTATAAAGCAAAATACTGCTTTTGTTGAACATGACTTAGGGTATAAGACAAAGATCTCCTTCCAATAGGTAATAATTTTAATAAAAGGGCTGAAATAATGGACTTATAAGAGCATTAAATATGGATTTATAATGAGCATAGCCAACAAAACTGAATATAATTCTTCAGGGGGAAAAATAGATATTCAACTAAATAGAAGATTTATAAGCATTCCTGATGAAAAAACCAGAGCTGAGTAGATAATTTGATTTTAAAATACAAGGTTCAAAAGAAGTATAAAAAAGTCATTTCAGTTGTTTCTAACTCTTTGTGACTCCATCTGGGATTTTCTAGGCAATGGTGGAGTGCTTTGCCTCTGTATTTAGGAGTTCTTGCTTGTACTAACATAAAAGGATTCTGGATTAGAGTCCTTGAATTTTAAAAATGGAAAAAATGAAGATTATATAGTTAATGAATAAGAGAAATCTATATATAATTCCTAAAATAATTAAGGTGATCCTGGGTTCTTGAAGGCTTAGAAAACAAGGTTTAGCAGGTTCCACCAAAACAAAAAAGGCCTCTTTAAGTATGAGTCTAATAAGTATGTCACTAAGTCAAATCTCAGAATATTAAAAGATCAGTCTTGTCAAGTACAGAAAAGCTCATCACTAGAAGGTTGGCCACTAGTGATGATAATGTTTGTTTACATCCATGAAATAGAAGGAAAAAAAAAAGCTTAACATTCCTCAAATTTGAATTAACTATTAACATTTATCCAATGATAAGTTGAGTAGCTAAAATGAGACTAGTAGGTGCTGAGAATAAAGTTGATCTTAAGCTGCCTACATATACTTAATTGATATTCTTTTTAATTTCAAACTTTTGACCAGTGAATAATCAATAAATTTACACACTACTAGAAAATACCATCCACAGTGATCTTAAAGAAAAAAAAATTTAAAAAAAGTATTAACTAAATCTAAGAGTGGTTCTGCAGGTTCTCTTGGGACATAGGAATAATGAAGTTGTAGGAGTAGTTTTCTTACTACATGGCCAAATAAAACAAATATAATTTCACAGGGCACTTGGTGAACTTCCCTTACAGGGTTTAAAGTGAGTATAAGCAAGCAGACAACCATGAAGAAGATAAATAAAGTTTAAATAATAATAACTGTTGTAGAAGATGAAGAATATGAAAACACTGTGAAGATTTTTACAAAATCCCAGTAATATAAATTTTGATTCAGTAACTTCAATATAAAAGTAGGCACAACAAAAACTATTAGAAAAAATGGTTTACGATCAAGAAATAAAAGATGTCAAATGCTTATAAACTTATTTGAAATATCATGAAAACATTCTTCAAGAAGAGAGTTGGAGTCAGTAGATCCAACTAGCAATGATACTTCAATGTAGAAAAACAACAATTAACACAGATCATAGATTTATAACAGGAGGGGATTTAGAGGGCATGTAGTTCAATACCCTCATTTATCAGACAAAGAAAATGATTATCAGAGAGAGGTGACTTATACAATCTATTTTTAAAAAATTTATAAAATATTTCATTTTCCCCCAATTATGGGTAAAAGCAAGCTTAAGATTTGTTTGTTTTTGAGTTCCAAATTCCCTCCCAGCTTCTTCACTGAGAAGACAAGCAATTTGATACGTTTTACATGTCAAGTCATGTAAAAGAAAACAGACAAAAAAAGTCCAAGAAAAATAAAGTTTAAAAAAAAAAGTATGCTTTGTCTGCATTCAGATGTCTTCAGTTCTTTCTCTGGAGATGGATAACCTTTTTTCATCACAAGTCCTATCTTTGTATTGCTCAAAATAGCTAGGTCATTCATAGTTGATCATTGTACAATATTGCTGTTACTTGTGTACAATGTTCTCTTGGTTCTGCTCATTTCCCTTTACATCAGTTCATGGAAGTTTTTCCAGGTTTTTCTGAGTGCATCCTGCTTATCCTTTCCTATAGTATAATAGTATTCTACCAAAGTCATATACCACAACTTCTTAAGTCATTTTTCCAATTAAGGGGCATCCCTTCAATTTCCACTTCTTTGCCACCACAAAAAAAAAAAAAAACTGCTGTAAGTATTGTATACACACATAGGTCTTTTTCCTTTTGTTTTTTTTATCTTTGTTATTCAGATCTAGTAGTGATACTACTGGGTCAAAGGGAAAAAAGTTAAGTCCTTGGGGCATAGTTTCAAACTGCTCTCCAGAAGGGTTGAATCAGGGGCAGTTAGGTTGTTCAATGGATCAAGCACCTGCCCTGTAGTCAGGAGGACCTGAGTTCAAAACTGACCTGATACTTAATAATTACCTATGTGCCTTTGGGCAAGTCACTTAACTCCACTGCCTCACAAAAAACGAAAACCAAAACAAAACAGAATGGTTGATTCAGTTTACAACTTCATCAGTGCATTAGTATCTCAATTTTCATACATTACAACAGTTGTCATATTAGCCAATCTGAGAAGTATGGGTGGTTTTAATTTGCAGTTCTTTAATCAAGGGACAGTTAGATGACACAGTGGACAGAGTCCTTGGTCTCAGAAAACTAATCCCTATTAGCTCAAATCTGGCTGCAGACACCCACCAGCTATATGACCCTATATGTCACCCAACCCTGCATGCTTCCCATCCACAAAATGAGCTGGAAAAGGAAATGGCAAAGCACTCCACCACTATCCAGAAAATCACAAATGGAGTCACAAAGAGTTGAAAACAACTGAAATGACTTTTTATGCTTCTTTTGAATCTTGTATTTTAAAATTAAATTACTCAGCTCTGATTTTTTTCCATAAGGAATGCTTGTAAGTCATCTATTTCATTGAATATCCATTTTTTTCCCTTAAAGAATTATATTCAGTTTTGTTGGGTAGGTATTTATTGGCTTTAATCCTAGGTCTTTTGCCATCCAGATAATCATTAAATAAGTCCTTTGACCCTTTAATGAAAGCAGCTAAATAAATTATTCTGACTGGTTCCACAATATTTGAATTGTTTCTTACTGCCTGCTTGCAATATTTGCTCCTTGCTTTTGGGAGCTCTGGAATTTGGTTACAATATTCCTGTGAGTTTTCATTTGGAGATGAAATCATCCTTTTTTAAGGTGTTGATTCAATTTCAATTTTACCTTTTGTTTCTAGGATATCAGGACAGTTTCCTTGATAATGAGTGGAATATTTCCTCTTAAGAGTTAACATTCCTGAGGAGGCTAGGTGGCCCTGGAGTCAGGAGTATCTGAGTTCAAACCTGGCCTGGGACACTTAATAATTACCTAGCTATGAGGCCTTGGGCAAGTTACTTAACCCCATTTGCCTTGCAAAAATCTAAAAAAAAAAAAAAGAATTTAAAGAGTTAAGGTTCCTAGTTAAGTCCTCTCCAGGTTAAAAATCATTAAAACAAAGACAATTACCCTTAGACTATTCTTAGAAGAGGGAGAGAGGCCTTCCATTCCCAGTCAGACACCCTCCCAATTCTGCTAAGGGGTGAAACAATAGACTATATCCAGAAAGACCTTGTATTGACTCTGTTAGGGAGGGAAATAGTGGAATACTTCCAGAAAAGAGACCTTGCAGTCTTACTTAGTCACCTATTTGATAATGGACTGTGAGAACAGTAGCCTGCCTTCTCTTGTTTGATAAGTGCTAAACTAAGAAGACCTTGCATACTCATACATTAATTCATTTAACAGAAGGTCATTAGAAATCTTCTTATGATACTCTCGCCATCTGGATGATGAAGTAAGATTTTATGAAAACCTTTTATTCTTCTCTTCATTACTGGGTAGATTTCTTGCATAAAGATTGTAACCCTGAAAACCTTAACCAATCAGGTTGAAAGAGAGGGGGCTAGGGAGGGGGAAAATTATGCTACGCCATATAATCTTGCTTAACTGTCACCTTGTGGCAGCTCCTTGATCTTCACTACCTTTGTGAGACTTGGAGTATGCTCTTTTCTTGAGAAAAGCCAAAATAAACTTTCCTTTTTGCTCAGAGGAGTCTCTCTATATTTTTTAAGTGAATTTTTATCCCACACAATAATTACTTCAAAGATGATGATTAGGCTCTCTTATTAAAATCATGCTTTCAGCTAGTCCAATAATTCTCAATTATCTCTCCCTAAATCTATTTTCCAGCTCAGTTGTTTTTCCAAAAAGATATTTCATATTTTTCTATTTTTTTCATTGTTCTGACTTTGTTTTATTGTTATTTGATATCTCATAAAGTCATTTGCTTCTGCTTACGCAATTTTAATTTTTAAGGAATTATTTTCTTCCATGAGCTCTTGGACTTCTTGTACATCTGACCAATTCTTTTTTTTTAAGAAGTTCTTTTCTTTGATTTTTTTTTTAAATATTTTTTCAGTTTTCTAATTCTGCTTTTTAAGGAGTTGCTCCCTTCAGTAAATTTTTATATAGATTTTTTTCAATTGGCCCATTTTGCTTTTCTCTCCAGTGCATTTGCATGTCTCTTTTACCACTTCACCTATTCTGTTTTTTGTGGTGCTATTTTTTCAGGGTTTTTATTTTGTTCCTCCTTTACCAAATTGCTGCCTTTTTCATGATTTTCTTGACTTCCCCTCTACCCCCCTCTTATTTGATTTCAAAATTTCTTTTTGAGTTCTTTTAGGAATTATTTTGTGCATAAGAACATTTCACATTTTTCTTTGAGGCTTTGGATATAGCAGTTTTTACTTTTGTTATATTCCTCTGAGTTTGTGTTTTGATTTTTCCATGTCACCAAAGTAGCTCTATGGTAAGGATCTTTTTATTTTACTCATTTTCCCAGCATATTTCTTGACTTTTAACTTATGTGGGGATCTGCTTCTAGGGTGGAAGAGGCAGGGGTTGAGCTGAATCATGAAGGAAAACAGGGAAACCAGGTGGGAAGAGGAGATGGTTACTGCAAATATAGTTAGAAGATGGTGTTTTATATGCATGGAACAGGAAGTAGGCCAGTGTCATATATGAGTGAATGGAAAGGAATAAAGTTTAATATGACTTGAAAGATAGAAAGCTATCAGGTTGTAAAAGAGCCTTAAAAACCAAAAAGGGATTTTATATTAGCTTCTAGAGGCAATAAGGAGACCTATGAAGTTTAATGACTAGGAAAGTGACACGAATGACCTGCACTTTAAGAAAATCACTTTAGTTAAAGTGATTGAGCATTCCTGGGGGGGGGGGGCACACATGGTATGTGGGCTAGACACAGAGGAGTACAGAAGACTGAAAATGAGTTCTAAGAAAAAATAGAAGAATCAGGTGAGAGAACAGTTGCAAAAACCCAGAGAGAAAAGTATCGAGATGGAGGAGATGACCAACACTTTCCAATAGTGGAAACTTTGACAAGGATGCAGACTGCAAAAAGGTCCTTAGAGAGAAAATAAAGGTCACCCGAAAGAGCAATTTCAATGAAATGATGCGAAGTGGCTGGGGAATTTAATGAGTGTGTATTCTGTGTCACACACTAGAACTGCTAAGCACTGGGGATTCAAATACAAGCAAGACAGTCCCTACCCTCAAGAAGCTTATATTCTAATGGGAAAAGATAGCACATAAAGGGAAGCCAGAAGGTAGGATATAAAGGAATGGCCTGGCAGGAAGTGGCAGGTGTGGAGATGGCTGGGAAGTGGAGCTAAGGTAGAAGTTCTCCATTGCTGCCCAGTTTCTCAGGACCATAGGGCCCAGCCTCGAATAGGAGCTGCTGAGTTACTGCTTGCTTTTGTTGACATGGTGGGAAGGAAATGAAGATGATGGCTGGAATGCATGCGGGCAGCATAGTGTGGAGATGGCTGAAGGGGTAGACAGGAGAGGGATGAAGCTTGACTGTGAAGCAAGCCAGCAGTGAGGGTCCCATCCCCAGACAAAGTCTGAACCCTGGGAACACTGGGGCAAAGACAAGACTGGGTTGGTAACAAACCACTGCAAAGACAGAGCCTGGACTTAAAGGAGGAAGCAAATCTCTGAGTAGGCAACATCTTGGCCAGTGACAAATCAGGGATCAGACCCCAGCCCCAGCACTACAAAACTCAGGACTATACTTCCTATAGCCCAGGAGCAGAGCTCAACAATAAAAATGAGCCAAAAAAAAACTAAGAGCGCTAACAATTGAACACTACTCTGCAGCTAGAAATAAGATAAAAATACGATCTGATACAAAGGAAGCAGAGACAAATTATCTCCAGGGGAAGTCCCAAAGGAGTCTATGAACTGGACTCAAATACAAAATTTCATAGAAGAGTTCATAAAGGAATTTAAAAACCAAAGAAGAAAGCAAGAAGAAAAAAATGGAAAAAAGAAATTAAAAGTCTTAAAGGAAAATTGTGAAAAATTGCTCAAAGAAATCAACTCCTTTAAAAGTAAAAATAATCAACTGGAAAAAGAATGTAACTCCTGAAAAATAAAACTGACCAACTGGAAAAGGGAATTCAACTCAGGAAAAAAGCAAAATTAACCAACAGGGAAAAGAAACAAAAACGCTAACTGAAGAAAATAAAACCCTAAAAATGAAAATGGACAAATAGAAACTAACGAATCTATGAGAAAATAGTATAGAGAGAGCTTTAAGAGGCTGGGTCTACAAAAACTATTACCTTTAATTTAAAAAAAAAACCATTATCTTATTGTGTAATTTTGCTATCTCTTAATGCTTTATTTTTTTCTCCTTAAGAATATGATTTCTCTCTCATCACATTCAACTTAGATCAGTGTATACCATGGAAACAATGTAAAGATTAACAGACTGCCTTCTATGGGTGGCGGCGGGGGGGGGGGGGGAGCAAGATTGGGGGGGAAAATTGTAAAATTCAAAATAAATAAATAAATTAAATAACAAAAAAAGAGGTTGGGTCTAAGCAGCACATTCTAGAACATTGTTTTAGTCTTCAAAGGATATACTTCACATTTCTCTGGATGAAGAAACAAATGTCAGATAAAAAAACAAAACAAGTTAGAACTCTACTAATGTAGACTTTGTATTCAAAAAGTTAAATTAAATTTTTGGAGAAATTCCAAATAGGAATCTATCTTAAAGTATGATTTTAGATTTACTTAGGGGTTTCAAACTTATGAAACATTTCCTCTGATTCATTTTGCTTATTCTAATTTCTTCCTAATTTCAAAACTTAAAAAGACTTAAAATGCCAATCTAGCCCAAGCTATTTCTACGAAGTAACAATCTCCTCTACAAAATGCGCAACCAGTGCTCAACTAACTTTTACTTAAAGATCTTCCTCCCAAGGTGCTATTTTCCTTTTACCTAGTAATGCACAATAATAGGCCTAGAAACAGACTCAATTTAGATTATGAAAGATTTAGGCAGCAAAACAGCAGAGACTGTATTTTATTAAATGGCACTAGAACTTCTAGAGAAGGTAAACAACAATGTTAGATGCGGCTTGAGAAAAAAAGCTGTGTTGGCAGGTACATGGAGGAAAGAAATGCAATTCAAGGCAAGAAGCAATGAGGCTAAATGAAGGTGGCTGAGCTGAGAGAAGTATATGGCAAAGGTAAAATGGATAACTTGGCAAAGGATTGTATCTGAGTACAGAGGGAGAAGAAAAGGGTCAAGAATAACAGGTGCTCTCCACAGAAATAGGAAAATTAGGAAGAGGGGAGGAAATGATAGGAGTTGGTGGGAAGGGAAATCAGTTCTAGTTCAGATATGGTGAATTTAAGGTGCTAAAGGAACATCTTGCTGTGCAAAAGGTGGTTGGAGATGTAAGATTGTGCTCAGGGGAGAGACGAGGGTTGTACAGATCTAGGAAGTCATCAAAGACGAGTATATTTAGGAAATGGTAGATTGTCCAAAAAAGAAAACTAGGAGATATTGAATCTATGAAGATTTTGGTAATAATCCAGCATAGGAAAATGTTAAGAAATTGTCAGATAGGAGAACCAGAAGGAAGTAATACCATAAAAAATGATAGGCAAAAGTGTCTAGAGGGACAGTTAAAAGGGTCAAGTGTTGTCAAGTA
This sequence comes from Macrotis lagotis, assembly GCF_037893015.1. Lineage (NCBI taxonomy): Eukaryota > Metazoa > Chordata > Mammalia > Peramelemorphia > Peramelidae > Macrotis > Macrotis lagotis. Next base: position 125,142,790 of record NC_133663.1, on the reverse strand, counting down.
TTCAAAAGGATGAAAATGTAGAAAAAGTTATAGGACTTTCCAATTAGGATATCACTGATTTACAGTCAACAAAATTTTATTAATCGCCTTCTATGATGGGTTCTGAGCTAGGCCCTGGGGATCTGAAGACAGGCAAAAAGGCAGAGAGGTGGTGCAAGGAGGGCTGGGGTCTGGAGTCCTCTGCTCCTTGGATAAGCACCTAACCTATCTGCCCTGGTTTCCTCATCTGTAAAATGGGGATAATCAAAGCACATCACCCACAGGCCTGTATAGATTAATAAAGCATTTTGGTGTCTGGTCTCAGGTGGCACTACATATATAGACGCTATCAATGATATAACTCTCAGAACTAGCTTGGCACTCCAGGAGTCCCCACATCCAAGTTCTAAGAAGTGAAACTGGAGATAATCTCAGAAAGGTATCAGCTGATACAAAGGAAGCTTTGGAGGCAAGACACAGATATGGAGAGGGAGAACTTCGGTCAAAGCATCCAGAGCTGAGAAGTACACATCACATGTGAGGAATGAGGAAACCAGAGGGATTCAATTCTGAGGCCAGGAGTGGTGCCTAAGAAGTCTACAAAGGTCGTAGGGAGCCAAGAGTGTGGCAGCTAGGGAGCGAGAAGTTTACTAAAAGGAGGGATGATGTAGTCAGACCTGAGATTTAGGAAGATCAATGCTGTAGCTAGGTGAGGCAGGGAAACCAATTAATAGTAGTCCAGGTGAGAGCTGATGGGGTCTGTACCCAGGTGGTAGCAGTGCCAGAAGAAAGAAGTGGGCATATAAAAGAGCTATTCTGACGGAAAATTGACAGGATTTGGCATCAGATTGGATGTGGAGGGGGAGTGAGACAATGATCATGACACTATGGAAAGGAAGAGTTGGGTAGTCTGGGTAACCAGGAGGATGGTGGCACCCTTGATCACATCAGGAAACGTAGGAAGAGGGGCAGCTTTGGGGTAGGAAGGTATTTACTTTGGTTTTGGACATGCCTATGGGATATTCAGGTTTGAGAGTTGAGTAGAGTCATATGGAACACTTAATAATAGGGATCATATAGGAAAAAAAAAGGATCCAGTGAAAAAGAAAAAGAAACAGAACATTTAAGATTATAGTTTATAGATGACAATATTGAGGAGAATGGAACTATAGAAAAGTCAAAATTACTGAGGGAAAAAATCCACTAGATTTGGCAGTTAAGAGTCATTGATTTTATCTGCAAGAATGGTTTCAATTGGGGCAGCTAGGTGGTACCAACCCTAGGGTCAGGAGAGAGCTGAGTTCAAATTGACCTCAGACACTTAAAGATTACCTAACTGTGTGATCTTGGGCAAGTCACATAACGCCATTGCCTTAGAAAAATAAAAAAAAAGAATGGTTTAAATAGAACAAGATACCAAAGCTATTAAGGAAAGGATTAAGGAACAAGTAGAAAGGCAGGAAATACTGTTCAAGACCTTTGATTTTTTAAAAGAACACTAGAATAGTTGAGGAAAGTTAATAAGTCAAAGGAAGTCTTTTTTAAATGGAAAAGAATTGAAAATGCTTGCAGCAGTAAGAAAGGAATGGTAAAAAGAAGACAGAAGTTGGAAGAAAGGGGATAACAGGTTTAAGAGGTACCCCTGGCAAAGAGGAGAGCCATCTTTCCCCATGAAACAAAGGAGGAAAAGGAAGATAATACAAAAAGTGTGGAGGACAGGAAATGGGGAGGATATCAGCCTTCTCAGTAAAGAAGTGCTGTTATGTACCAAATATGAAGCAGAGGAGAAAATGAGATTAGAAGAGACTATGAACTTCTTCAGGAAAGGGGACGTTTTATACATTTTTAAAATAATTTATTGAAATAATACGACACAAACCAGATTAGGAACAGAAACTATGGGGAATATCATGACTAAGCAACTGTAAAAATACAACTGAAGTCAAGTAAAATAAATTTATACTAGACAAATCAAAAATTTTATTCTTTTTTTAAATAGTATTTTAGAAGCTTGGAGGTGGAGGAAAGAAAAGATTAAGTGTTGCCTAGAAATAACTTTATCTGGATAAGAACTCCAAAAGATCAAAGGAAGTAAGAGATTCAACTGGGATGAGTGCACAGACACATTGGCTATCTAGGGAGACAGGGCTGAGCTTGGGATTCTTAACTTGGGAACATATTTCAAGAGAATCTACTAATTTAAAAATATTTTAATAATAATTACAATATAATTTACTAATTTTGTGTATTACCTTTTTTTTTTTAAGGTTTTTGTAAGGCAAATAGAGTTAAGTGGCTTGCCCAAAGCTACACAGCTAGGTAATTATTAAGTGTCTGAGGCTGGATTTGAATTCAGGTACTCTTGACTCCAGGGCCAGTGCTCTGTGTGTTACTTTTTATGAATTTATAAACCATTAGTCTGAAGTGTTCACAGGCTTCAATAAGTCAGAGGGTTTCATGACACAAAAACGTTAAGAACTCCCTAGACTAGACAATCAGGAAGGGTTTAAGTGACCAGAGATTTTTTTGAGGATGAATTTCAAATTCAGTTGGAGTGAAGGAATGCAATTATTAGAAGAGTATACTGTAGTCACTGAGAAAAAATTTACATAATTCAGTGTCTTGGAAGATGTGAAATTTTGGTTGATGGTGTGACCTCATCAGTGAATAAAGCAATGGTTATTGCTAAGTGAGAAAAGCTGCTACTACAACATACATTTTTAGAAGTCCACAAAGTCTGCAGTTTATTCTTTTAAAAGTGCAGAGTTGTGGACAACATTTGTTCTCTGTGGATAAATATGATTTTGTGTACACTCAAGTTGACTTAGAAACCAATCTTAACAGATAACATAGGTGCCTACATATTCCTCCCCAACCAAAACAAAACCAAAGTCTGACTATAAAAAAATGAGCTTGGGTTCTTCAAGTGACCAATAATTGACTTTAAAGCAATACCAAAAATGGAGTTTCAAATCTTTTGAGCAGTAGAGTATCAGTAGAAGTGTGGACAGTCTGATTGTACTTTGGAAGGAAGACACTTTAGGATGTTAAAGACCACTTACCCCTCCACCCAGCCACTTCTGTCCTATTTCAGCCCAACATTTCTTGCCCGTACCTGTGCAATAGCCTCCTAATTGGTCTCTAGGGTCCAATTCTTTCCCCACTCGATTTTCCATAGGGATATATAATAATTTTCTTAAGGCATAGGTCTGATCAGGTCACACACCTAACTCTCCAACCCCAGTGGCTCTGTAAATGTCTAAGATGGATCAATCAATATGCATTAAGTGCCTACTGTATTCTAGCTGCAGGGGATATAATTCAATGAATGGAAAAATCCCTACCCACAAGGAGCTCACATTCTAATAAGGAAGACAAGCATACATAAGGGTATAAATATAAATATAAAGAGAACATGTACAAATAAAGACAAAAGGAGAGGAAGGGCACAAGCTATTGAGGCAAAGTTATCAACCATTAACTCCTATGCAGTATTTGAAAACCTTAATAGCCTCACCTCCATGTGACTTTCCAGATTATCAACCATGATCCATGGTCCAAGAGCTCATCAAACTAGCTTTTTCAATCTTTTTACCCACTCCATCTTCTATCTGCATGCTTCACATTCTCTTCCTAGTTCCTCTAATATTCCTTGTACCTCATACTAGAGGCCTTTCCTGATTTCCCTAGCTATCAGTTCCTTCTACTCCAAAACATGTATTTTATATGCATGTGTGTGTGTTTATACACACATGTATCTGTCATCTTTTCTGTTCAAATATAATTTTCTTGACTTTCATTTTTGAATTTGTATTCTTGTGCCTAACATAATCCCTAACACATAATAGATGATTTCTGTTTATGGATTGATTGTTGTCTGTTTACAACATACCAAGGATAAGCTCCCCCACTCCAGCTATACCAGCTTTAAACAATTTTTAAATTCCAATTTTTTAGCTACTCTACCCACTTAATCTAATAAAGAAAAACCATTCTTTCTAATCATTCTTTTACTTTGGAGAACTAAAATTTAACTGTATCATCAAACACATGCATATAAGAGCAAGATTCACAAATTGTCTTACTTTTGTAAGATAGTCCACTTTCATGTTGTCAATAATTAGGTTTTTCTGGGAGAGCTCTATTTTCAGCAATTGGATGTTATGAAGTAGTTCTTTTCTTTCAATAAGCTGCCTTGTGATTTTGGTTTTCCCCTCTCTTTCTTCTGATGAGGAAATTTCATCTGTAGGCACTGTGGTTTCTAAACTAATATCTTCAGACTCTAGAGAACTAGAAATGTTGACTCTTCTTAATTCTTTAGGGACTTTTCGCGACATGTTTGTTGCTACTGATGGATTTTCCTTTGCAGTTTTCAATTTAAATATCCTGCAAATAAAAAATTAAGATGAAATTTAAATTTACTTCAAAAGGTAAACATATATGTAATGTAAAATGGATAGGACATTAAGTTTTCTTCTTACCCTAAATTAACTACGGGACATCCCTAAGCTATTGCCTGGCAAATTACTACCACAATTAAGCAGTAAACTAGTGTGCTGATTATCTTGGATAAGTAATAATTTTGGCATAGTTTCACTTTGTGACAGTAATGGTTGTCTGGGTCTGTGTGTATATTTTTATACTTCTACGAATGACCTAAGCTGAGGACATTTTTGTTTTTGTTTTCCTAGGGCTTAGCATACTTTTAGATTTTGAACTTGGTTCTGTAGATTTTTATACTTCTATGGATGACCTAAACTGAGGACATTTTTGCTTCTGTTTTCCTAGGGCTTAGCATAGTTCTAGATTTTGAACTTGGTTCTGTAGATTTTTATACTTCTACAGATGACCTAAGCTGAGGTCATTTTTGTTTTTGTTTTCCTAGGGCTTAGTATACTTTTAGATTTTGAACTTGGTTCTGTAGATTTTTATACTTCTATGGATGACCTAAACTGAGGACATTTTTGCTTCTATTTTCCTAGGGCTTAGCATAGCTCTAGATTTTGGACTTGGTTCTGTAGATTTTTATACTTCTACGGATGACCTAAGCTGAGGACATTTCTGCTTCTGTTTTCCTAGGGCTTAGCATAGTTCTAGATTTTGAACTTGGTTCTGTAGATTTTTATGCTTCTACGGATGAACTAAGCTGAGGACATTTCTGCTTCTGTTTTCCTAAGGCTTAGCATAGTTCTAGATTTTGAACTTGGTTCTGTAGATTTTTATACTTCTACGGATGAACTAAGCTGAGGACATTTCTGCTTCTGTTTTCCTGGGGCTTAGCATAGTTCTAGATTTTGAACTTGGTTCTGTAGATTTTTATGCTTCTACGGATGATCTAAGCTGAGGACATTTCTGCTTCTGTTTTCCTGGGGCTTAGCATAGCTCTAGATTTTGAACTTGGTTCTGTAGATTTTTATGCTTCTACGGATGACCTAAGCTGAGGACACTTCTGCTTCTGTTTTCCTGGGGCTTAGCATAGCTCTAGATTTTGAACTTGGTTCTGTAGATTTTTATGCTTCTACGGATGACCTAAGCTGAGGACATTTCTGCTTCTGTTTTCCTGGGGTTTAGCATAGCTCTAGATTTTGGACTTGCAAGGCTCAGTGGTATTCTTTCCCAAACACTAAAGTTGCATCAATCCTCCCGGGGTGGCCTTCGGCATACAACTACCAGGTTAATTTTTCCCAATCACAACTTTTGTCACATGACCCAGCACCAAAGTCTTCACCGGCTCCTTACGGTTTACAGAACAAATTGAGAGCTTCTTAGTCCGGAGTTAAATAACAGTCAATTCCGAGCCGGGCATGCTCCCTCCCTCTCTCAGAACCTCAAAACGCACGGATTAGCGCATCCGTCTTAGACTCCTGCCCCGTACCTTTGCTCATACTCCCTTCTCCCTAGCTGCCTGGCCACATTTTAGCGATTATGGGAGCCCCGGAGTCCAAGCCTGCCTCCATTCCTCTTTCCCTCAGCCGGCCTCAGTTTCCCCATCTGTATGAGGGGCATGAGGGCGGGTTTCCGAGCGAATGCAAAGCGCTTTGCAGCGTTTAGAGCGCATCGTACCCCTGCCTCGGGGGACGGGGGTCGCTTTCTATCGGCCTGTGTCCCCATGGTCTCGGGGCCTAACAAGGGTTTTGCCGCCTGTGGGCAGGCCCGAGCCCGGGACAAAGACTCACCGCGGCCCGGAGGGCTGGGGCTGGGACCAGCCGCCTCCGGGTCCTCTTCCGCCACCGCCCGCCCGCTTCGGGAGGAAGCCGTCACCAGGACAACCGAGCCGGCGGCACCAGGGAAACAAAGGAGGAAGCAGCCGCTAGCCCGGCCCTCGAGCCCGGCCCAAGCCAAACCCGTTCACTAGGAGCCCCAGGAACGCGCGGGGCGTGCCGGGAAGTGAAGTCCTCAGCGAAGCGGGCCAATCCATGAGGACTAGGCCTTCTGACCGAGGCTTCCGGCGGGAGCGGGGCACGCCGGGAGGTGAAGTCCTCAGCGAAGCGGGCCAATCCATGAGGACTAGCCCTTCTGACCGAGGCTTCCGGCGGGAGCGGGGCACGCCGGGAAGTGGAGTTCCGGACGGACCAACCATCTCCCGCCGATGATAAACCGAGGAAGGCTGCGGAGCATGCCGGGAAGGGAAGTCGTTAGGGAAGCGGGCCAATCCAAGGGAACTATCCCTTCTGACCCAGGCTTCCGGCGGGAGCGGGGCACGCCGGGAAGTGAAGTTCTTGGGCGTCCTCAGACGAGCGCACGCTCTGCCGGAGGGCGAAGGCGCGGAGTTTGCCGCCCCCCGCCACCCCTTCCAGCCCCGCGGCCTGCTCCTTCCTCCCCGCAGAGAGGCGCGCGCCTGGGGGCCGCTTTGGCGTGGCAGGGCGGCCGGCGAGCACGATGCTCAAGTCCAAGACCTTCCTGAAGAAGACGCGGGCGGGCGGGGTGCTGAAGATCGTGCGGGAGCACTACCTGCGCGACGACATCGGCTGCGGGGCCGCGGGCTGCGCCGAGTGCCGCGGCGCCCAGGAGGGCCCGGCCCTGGAGCCCGGGCCGCGCCGCCCCGAGAGCCGCCTCTGCCCGCGGCCCCACTACCTCCTGCCGGACACCAACGTGCTGCTCCACCAGGTGCCGCCCGGGCCGGAGGCCTCGGCCTCGTGGGGCGCCGCCCGCCGGGACTGGGGAGCCCCGAGGGCGGGGGGTTGAGACCCCCGGGAGCCAGCCTAAACGTGCACGCCGGATCCAAGCCACAGGCTCCAGCACCCGAAGCTCGTGCTGGGTTGCAGCTTGACTTCCCTCTGGTCTCAGTTTCCCCATTTGTAAAAAGAGGAAGATGGGCCTTGAAGGGCGCCCCCAGCCCGAAATCCATGATTTCCCCCCTGCGACCCCGAAAAGGACCTCGGGTTTTGTTTTTTTTTTGCAAGGCAATGGGGTTAAGTGACTTGCCCAGGGCTTCACAGCTAGATAATTATTAACTGTCTGAGGTCGGATTTGAACTCAGGTCCTCCAGACTCCGGGGCTCTATCTAGCCGCCCCTGACCTCGGTTTTGTTTGGGTTTTTTTTCCCCTAATAAGTAGCAGCTTGTGAGTTAGGATGAGTTCTTTAATCTGAGCCTATCACTCCTTGAAATATGGGCAAAGTTCCAGTATACACCTCATTTGGGGATTGTGCTCATGAATGGTTTTAACTTGAACTTGAATGTAACTTACTGTTTTTTTATTTTTTGCAAGGCACTGGGGTTAAGTGGCTTGCCCAAGGCCACACAGCTAGGTAATTCTTAAGTCAGGTCCTCCTGCCTCCAGTGCTCTATCCACTAGCCACCCCTAATTTACTGTTTTTAACTTATTATTATTATTCTATTAGTCTTAACTTACAAATGCTCTGAAGCTAGGGACTTAAACTGGTGTAGCAGCTCTGGGATTTTCATGAATGCTGAATATATATTGTTTGAATTGATGATCTTCTCTAACTATAAGGAGTCTGCAAAATTGAGAGATAAGTACAAATTGAAGTAGCCCCTTGCCTTTAAACTAGGTTTTAATCTTTTTTTAATTAAAGATTTTATTTATTTTGAGTTTTACAATTTTTACCCCCCCCCACACACACAGAAAGTAATTTGTCAGTTTTTACATTGTTTCCATGGTATACATTGATCCAAATTGAGTGTGATGAGAGAAATCATATCCTTAAGGAAGAAATATAAAGTACAAGAAATACTCGTTTTTATTCTTTCTCAGATTCAGTTGTCAGTAGGGAATGTATTTCTTATTGAGTGGAGTTTAATGAGGTGTGTTGCAAAAATAGAATATATTGGAAATTGGTATAGTGCAAAAGCAGAACAAGCTTATGACAAAGTTTAATGCATTTTCCTTTTTTTTTTTAAGATTGATATACTTGAGGATCCAATCATCAGAAATGTAATCTTGCTACAAACAGTTCTTCAGGAAGTAAGGAATCGGAGTGCACCAATATATAAGAGAATCCGAGATGTGATTAGTGATCCTAGCAAGCATTTCTATACCTTCACTAATGAGCATCATAGGTAAGATAAATATTTTACATTGGATGTGAAAAAACTACAAAGGTGTTGGAATGAATGGGAGTAGTAATTTGTACTTTTGCTAAAAATATAAAATTAAATATAATATAAATGAATATATAAGCATAATATAAAATTAAAATAGTTGTACTTCTCTAAGAATATCTCTTTCTGATCAGTTTTATATTCCAAAATGCTTTCACATACTTCCTCAGTCTTCACAAGCAACTAATGAGATAGGTAGGGTAACTGATATCTTTTTTCCCCAGATGAGAAATCTGAGGCACAAGTTAAGTAATGTTTTGAAATTCAATATTAGAACCCAGACCATCTGTCTTTAAGAAGGAATCTTCTGATTGATACTCCATTAGGTTCAAGTATATTTTTCTTTTCTTTTTCAGTGAGGCAATAGGATTAAGTAAGTGACTTGCCCTTGGTCACACAGCTAGTGTCAAGAATCTGAGGCTGAATTTGAACTTAGATCCTCCTGGATTCCAGGGTGGGTACTCTATCCACTGCCCCTCAAGTATGTTTTTCCGTAGCTCTATATATGCTTCCAAAATTTCTCTACAGTTGACTTTAAGGTAATAATGATGTTTGAAATTAATGTTTGAAGAGTAGTTTTACTAATAACTCTGAGAAAAATCTTATTTGAAAAAATTCATAGGGAAACCATAGCAGATAACAAAGGAAAGAGTTTAAAAATATAAAACAGATTAAAGCTATATAGATTTTAAAATTAAAAATTTTTAATAAAAAGATTGGAAAGACTATAAGTCTAAGAAACTTAATCTAAAGGCAGCTAGTTGGCACAGTGGATAGAACACTGCCCCTGGAGTCAGGAGGATCTGAATTCACACATGGCCTCAGACACTTAAAAATTACCTAGCTGTGTGACTTTGGGCAAGTCACTTAACCCCACTGCTTTGCAAAAACCAAAGAAAGAAAGGAAGGAAGAAAGAAATGGAATACATGAGATTTGGACCTTTGTTGTATGTAGGACCTTTGATGTAGTGGGTAGAACAATGATCTTAGAGTCAAAAAAGACTGGGGTTTAAAGCCTCTCAAAGCTACTTCTTGCCAATGCTACCTTGAGCATCATTTAATTTCACTGGCCCTTAGTCCTTATCTGTAAAAGGAGGAAATAGAAAGTCCCCTCCAGATCTCAGTCTATGATGATGCATAACTACAACCTTCCAATAGAGGACTTCACCTTCATCGTCCTTTATTTTAAAGTACCATCATGGGTTCCCTTCCCCTTGTCTGTTTTCCTGCTTTGGTACCTCCCCATGTATTAGCTTTTTGTTTTTAACTTTAGAAAAATTTTATTACTTTTGAGTTTTACAATTTTCCCCCATTCTTGCTTCCCTCCCTCTACCCCTCATGGAAGGCATTCTGTTAGTCTTTTCATTGTTTCAATGGTATACGTTGATCTAAGTTGAATGTGATGAGAGAGAAATCATATCCTTAAGGAAAAAAAATAAAGTATATGACATCACAAAGTACATAATAAGAGAACAGTTCCCCCCTCCCCCTAAATTGAAAGTAATAGTCGTTAGTCTTTGTTCAAACTGCACAAATCTTTCAGTGGATACAGATGGTATTCTCCATTGCAGATAGCCCAAAATTGTTCCTTGTTGCACTGAAGGATTGACAAGTCCATTAAGATTGATCATCAGGGTGACTGGGTGGTTCAGTGGTTAGAGCACCAGCCCTGGAGTCAAGAGTACCTGAGTTCAAATCCAGCCTTAGACACTTAAGAATCCCTTTAGCAGTGTGGCCTTGGGCAAGCCATTTAACCCCATTTGCCTTGCCAAAAAAACTCCAAAAAACCTAAGGTTGATCATCATCGGAAAAGGGGTAAAAACATCACTTGTACAAAAATATTCATAGTAGCCCTGTTTGTGGTGGCAAAGAATTGGAAATTGAGTAAATGTCCTTTAATTGGGAAATGGCTTAGCAAACTGGTATATGTATGTCATGGAACACTATTGTTCTATTAGAAACCAGGAGGGATGGGAATTCAGGGAAGCCTAGAGGGATTTGCATAAACTGATGCTGAGTGAGAGGAGCAGAACCAGAAAAACACTCTATACCTTAAAAGCAACATGGGGGTGATGATCAACCTTGATGGGCTCGATCATTCCATCATTGCAGCAATCAGGGAAAATTTGGGGCTGTCTGCAATGGAGAATACTATCTGTATCCAGAGAAGGAATTGTAGAGTTTGAACAAAGACCAAGGACTAGTACCTTAAATTTAGGGGGGGGAAACCTGATATCTTATTGTCTGATCTTGCTATATCTTACACTTTCTTTCTTCCTTAAGGTTATGATTTCTCTCTCATCACTCTCAGTTTGGATCTATGTATACCATGGAAACAAAGTAAAGACTGATAAATTGCCTTCTTTGTGGGGGAGGGAAGTAAGATTGGGGGAAAATTGTAAAACTCTAAATAAATAAAATCTTTAATTAAAAAAATAAAAATAAAAATATCCTATAAAAAAAAGATTGATCAACATCCCCATGTTGCTGTTAGGGTGTACGGTGTTATTCTGGTTCTGTTCCTCTCGCTTAGCATCAGTTCATGCAAATCCTTCCAGGCTTCCCTGAATTCTCATCTCTCCTGGTTTCTTACAGAACAATAATGTTCCATGATATACATATACCACAGTTTGTTAAGCCATTCTCCAACTGAAGGACATTTACTTAATTTCCAATTCTTTGCTACCACAAACAGGACTGCTATGAATATTTTTGTACAAGTGCTGTTTTTACTTTTTTTCATGATCTTTTTAGGGTATAGATCCAGTAGGTATTGCTGGATCAAAGGGGATGCACATTTTTTTACCCTTTGGATGTAATTCCAGATTTCTCTTCAGAAAGTTTGGATGAGTTCACAGCTCCACCAACAATATATTAGTGTCCCAGATTTCCCACATCCCTTCCAACATTGATCATTGTCCTTTCTGGTCATATTGGCCAGTCTGAAAGGTGTATGGTGGTATCTCAGAAATCCTTTAATTTACGTTTCTCTAACAAGTAATGATTTAGAACAATTTTTTGTATTTTTAGATCACTTTGCCTCATCTGTAAATTGCCTTTGCATATCCTTTGACTATTTGTCAATTGGGGAATGGCTTTTTTTTTTTTTTTTTTTTTTCAGAAAATTAGACTCAGGGGTTGACTATGTGGTACAGTGGATAAAGCACCAGCCCTGGAGTGAGGAGTACCTGGGTTCAAATCCGGTCTCAGACACTTAATAATTACTTAGCTGTGTGACCTTGGGCAAGCCACTTTACCCCATCTGACTTGCAAAAAAAAACCCCTAAAAAAATAAATTAGACCCAGTTCTCTGTATATTTTAGAAATGACACCTTTGCCAGAAACACTAGTTGTAGCGTTTGTTTCCCAATTTACTACATTTCTTTTGATCTTGGTTACAGTGGGTTTTTTTATCTGTACCAAAGCTTTTTAATTTAATGTAATCAAAATTATCTACTTTGTTTTTAATGATGTTCTCCATCTCTTCCTTGATCATAAACTGCTTCCCTTTCCCTAGATCTGACAGGTTAACTACTCCTTGATCTTCAAGTTTGCTTATAATAACTTTTTTAACGTCTAAATTCTGTATCCATTATGATCTTATCTTGGTATAGGGTGTGAGGTGTTGGTCTTATTTAAGTTTCTTTTATACTAACTTCTAATTTTCCCAACAGTTTTTGTCAAAGAGAGAGTATTTGTCCCAATAACTGGACTCTGCGTTTTTCAAGCAGAGATTTTCCTGCTATTGCAACTAATCTATTCCACTGATCTGCCACTCTTATTTTCTTAGCCAATACCAGACAGTTTTGATGACTGATGCTTTATAATATAATTTTAGATCTGGTAAGGCTAAGCCACCTTCTTTTGTACTTTTTTTCATTGAATCCCTGGGAATTCTTGGCTTTTTAATTCTCCATATGAATTTACTTAGAAGTTTGTCTAACTCATTAAAGTAATTTTTTTTTGGAATTTTGATTGGTAGGGCACTAAACAGGTAGTTTAGTTTTGGTGGAATTATCATTTTTATTATGTTAGCTTGGTCTATCCGTGAGCAGTTGATGTTTTCCCAGTTATTTAAGTCTGATTTTATTTGTGTGAGAAGTGTTTTTGTTTTCAAAAAGTGTTTTAGTCTACCTTGGCAGATAGACTCCCAGGTATTTTATATTGTCTAAGGTTACTTTGAATGGGATGTCTCTTCTTTTATTGCTGAGGCTAGCATGTCTAATACGATATTGCATAGTAGTGGTGATAAGGGCCATACTTGTTTCATCCCTGATCTTATTGGGAATGCCTCAAGCCTATCCCCATTGCATATAATAATGCTTGTTGATGGTTTCAGATAGATACTGCTTATTATTCTAAGGAACAATCCATTTATTCCTACACTCTAGTGTTTTTAGTAGGAATGGATGCTGTATTTTGGTAAAAGCTTTGTCAGCATCTATTGATATAATCATGATTTCTGATAGGTTTGTTATTGATATAATTAATTATACTAACAGTTTTCCTAATATTGAACCAACCCTGCATCCCTGGTATAAATCCTACTTGGTCATAGTGTATTATCCTAGTGATAACTTGTTGTAATCGTTTTGCTAAGATTTTATTTAAGATTTTGGCATCTATATTCATTAGGAAGACAGGTCTTTAATTTTCTTTTTCTGTTTTAATTCTTCCTGGTTTAGGTATCAGCACCATATTGGTATCATAGTTATGCAGAGTTCTGTCTTCACCTATTTTTCCAAAGAGCTTATATAGAATTGGAACCAATTGTTCCTTATGTGTTTGATAGAATTCCTTTGTGAATCCATCTGGCCTTGGAGATTTTTTCTTAGGGAGTTCAATAATGGCTTCTTGAATTTGTTTTTCTGAGATAGGGTTGTTTAGGTTTTTAATTTCCTCTTCACTTAATCTGGGAAATTTAAATTTTTGTAAATATTCATCAATTTCACTTAAATTGTCAAATTTATTGGCATAGAGTTGGGCAAAGTAATTCCAAATTATTAGTTTAATTTCCTTCTCATTGGTGTTGAGTTCACCTTTTTCATTTATGATACTAGCTGTTTTGTTTTCTTCCTTTTTTAAATTAAATTGACCAGAGGCTTATCAATTTTATTGGTTTTTTCATAAAACCAACTCTTGGTTTTATTTATTAGTTCAATAGTTTTCTTGCTTTCGATTTTATTAATTTCTCCTTTAATTTCTAGGATTTCTATTTTGGTATTTAATTGGGGGTTTTTGATTTGTTCTTTCTCTAATGTTTTTAATTTCATATCTAGTTCGTTGATTTCCTTCTTTCTCTAATTTATTCATGTAAGCATTTAAAGATATAATATATCCTCTGATAGCTGCCTTGAGTAAATCCCATAGGTTTTGGTATGTTGCTTCATTATTGTCATTATCTAGGATGAAATAATGAATTCTTTCTATAATTTGTTGTTTGATCCACTCATTTTTTTTAAAATGAGGTTATTTAGTTTCCAATTAGTTCTGGGTCTGTATCTCCCTGGTCCAATATTGCATATGATTTTTATTGCATTGTGATCTGAGAAAGATGTATTCACTATTTCTGTCTTTTTGCATTTGAACATTAGCTTTTCATGCCCTAGTACGTGGTCATTTTTTGTGTAAGTGTCATGTACTGCATAAAAAAAAAGTATATTCCTTTCTATTCCTATTCAGTTTCCTCCATAAGTCTATCATATCTAGGTTTTTTAACAATCTATTTCCTTAACTTCCCTTCTTGTTTATTTTTATGGTTAGGTTTGTCCAAATCTGAGAGTAGGAGGTTGAGGTCTCCCACTAGTAGAGTTTTGCTGTCTATTTCTTCCTGTAGCTCTTTCAACTTCTCTAAGAATTTGGATGCTAGCCCATTGGGTGCATACATATTTAATATTGAAATTACTTTAGTGTCTGTGGTACCTTTTAGGAGGATATAGTTTCCTTCCTTATCTCTTTTAATGATACCTATTTTTGTAGTTTTTTTTTTCTGAGATAAGGGTTGCTATCCCTGCTTTTTTCACTTCAGCTGAAGCAAAATATGTTTTGTTCCAATCTTTTACCTTTACTGTATATGTCTCTCTCTCTCTCTCTCTCTCTCTCTCTCTCTGCTTCAAATGAGTTTCTTGTAAGCAGCATATTGTAGGATTCTGGTTTTTAATCCACTCTGCTATTCACTTACGTTTTAAGGGAGAGTTCATCCCATTCACATTCAGAGTTATAATTATTAACTCTTTGTTGCCCTCCATGCTATCTTCCCTCTGTTTGTATTTTTCCCCTTTACCCATATTCTCCAGTATTTTGTTTCTGAATACTGCCCCCTTCAGTGTGTTTGCCCTCCTATATCAACCCCTCCCCTTTCTTTCCCCTTCTTTCCTCCCTTCCTTCTGTTCCCCTTTTTTCTCCCCCTCCCTGTCCCTTCCCTCCCCCCCTTTTCCCCTTTTAATACTTGAAAGACAGGATAAGTTTCTTAACTGAGTGTTTGTGTAAATTAACTTTAAGGCCAAGTCTGATGAGAGGAAGAGTCAGGTGGTTCTCAGCTCCTTCCTTCTTCCCCTCTATTACAATAGGTCTTTTTTACCTCTTAATGTAATGAAATTCATCCCATTCATTCTCCTCCCGTTTCCTTACTGTCCCCCTTTTTTATGTAAGTATTATTTTTAAATCATTCTGTGTCACAGAAAAGTCATGAGTGTCCATCACTTCTGGCTAAGTATAGTCTCTCTAATAAGAGTTACAATTCTCAAGAGTTATAAGAATCTTTCTCCCAGGACAGGATAGTCAGTTTCATCTTATTGGATAGCAGTTTTTTTTTCTTTACCTTTTCATGTGTCTTGACTCCTGTTTGATGTCCAGATTTTCTATTTAGCTCTGATTTTTTCTTCAGGAAATGTTGGAAGTCTTCCATTTTCTTAAATGTCCATCTTTTCCCCTGGAAGAGAAGGCTCGGCTTTGCTGGGTAGTAGATTCTTGTCTCCATTCCAAGCTTTCTTGTCCTTTGGAATATCTCATTCCATGCTCTTTGATCTCTTAATGTTGATGTATTCAGGTCCTGTGTAATCCTCACATCTAAATTGTTTCTTTCTGGCTGCTTTTGGGATTTTCTCTTTTATCTGATAGTTCTTGAATTTGGCCACAACATTCCTTGGTGCTTTCTTTTTAGGATCTCTTTCTGGAGGGGATCTATGTATTCTTTCAGTAATGATTTTTGCCCTCTGGTTCCATGATATCAGAGCAGTTTTCCATCACTAAATTCTGTAATATTAAGTCCAGGCTTTTTTTTTCTCTTCATTGTTTTCAGGAAGACCTATAATTCTCAATTTGTCTCTTCCTTGTATTCTCAAGGTCAGTAGTTTTGCTGATGAGGTATTTTACATTTTCTTTGATTTTTTTTATTTTTTGGTTTTTTGTTTAACAGACTCTTGCTTTCTCATGAAGTCATTAGTTTCTACAGACTCTATTCTTTTTTTAAGAGAAAAAATTTCTTCATTTACCTTTTGCAGCTCATTTTCCAGTTGATCAATTCTATTTTTGAAAGAATTTTCCATTTGACCATTTGAGGTTTTGAGAGAATTATTTCCTTTTTTTTATTTGTCCAATTGTATTTTCCAGTGATTTGTTTTCTTCTTGCAATGTGTTCATTGTCTCTCCCAAATTTTCCAATTGATTTTTTAAACTCCTTCCTGATTTCTTCAAGGAATTCTTTCTGTGCTGGAGACCAGATCATATTCTCCTCAGAGATTCTTGATCTCTCTGAGTTAGGGTCTTTTCCTTCTAGGAATTTATCTATGAACCCTCCTTTTCTCTGACTTTTCTTCATTTTTCTAATAGCTTATGTTGCTGAGAGGCTTGTTCACAGAGCTTTGGCGCTGAGATCTCCTAGAGGCTTTACTTATTGGGTTTAGTACTCCCAAGTGGGTCAGCCTGTAGGTGTAGGCTGTGTTGGTTGCTTTCTCTGGAGTGTCTATGACCTTGATTTGAGGTCCTCTCCCCTGGCCTGGAGGGGGTGGATGAAGCTGTTGAGTACTTTTATCTTTGTCCAATGGTGGGTTTTGCTCTATGGCAAGGTAATTGCTCTCCCTATTCACAGCTAAGGGAAGTCTGGGGCAGAGGTGGGCTGTAATTGTATTTGTTCTGGGAAGAACTTTGAAGATATGACTGCTGCTCTTTGGAACTGGAACTCACCCTTCAGCTCTGCAGGCAAGCTCCAGATTGTCAGTGCCACAACCAATGCCTCTGCTCCCTAGTTGCCCTTGTGACTGATCAGGCTTGCCTGGCTTTTAGACTTCCAGGCTCTAGCTAATCAGGCTCTGACCCTGTCCTATGATCCTGATAGAGTATGCCCTCTGCGCCCGCTCACCCAAGATTCCAGACAAACCTTGAGGTAGAGCTACTCATTTCTGTTTCTGAGTTTTGTAGATCAGATTTCTGTTAAGAGGTTTGTTTCATATTATATATGAAAGAAGATCAGGAGACTAGCACTGTGCCTGTCTTCTCTCCACCATCTTGGCCAGAAGTCTGTCTTAGCAAAATCATTCTATTCAAGCACAAGCTCTGCTACTTCCTGTCTGGTAGGAAAGGCTCTGACAATGGCCCCTCTGTCATCAGAGGACAGTCATAGCTAAGTATAGAGAGATTTCTTAGTAGGATTGTTCAACCATTGTCACTCATGGAACTCATGTAGTTCTAAGGCATGTAAAGACTGCAATCTGTCTTCAGTGGAGACAGTACACACAACAGTGAAATCACAGGTCCTTGAAGTATTGAAGTCCTTTTTCCTCATAGACTACGTGAAGGTATATCCAAATTATAATTACATTTCTTTGTAGTTTTCATGGTGTGCAAAGCATCATCTATCAATTTGTGTTTCCCCCAAAGCAATGACTTTGTTCCAGTGCTTTGGCAAATTTATTTTGTACTGTTTAAATGCTTTAAGATACTCTGAGAATAGGAGGTACTATAGTAAGTTATTATTTTGGGTGATACCTGACCTTTTTTTGTTCCTTTTTAAAAATTTTTAGTTTTTGACTTTAAAATGGAAAAATACCTTAAAGGGATTCATAAAAGAATTTAGTGTGGCTATACAATAATTTCCAGTAGTGCTTAACTTTCTCACTTTTGAAAGTATATTTTGAGAATTAGACTTCTGCCACCAAATTCTTAGTAATAGTCCTTTATACCTTCATTTAATTGAGTACAATTTGAATATGTTGAATGTAATTTAAATGTCTTTACATTTTAAATATATAAGTTGTTTTCCAAGAGTTTCATAGATGGTATTAATTCTGTAAATACATTACTTTTTGAAATTCAATTCTTAAACAGCCCAAGTTGTGATAGGCACTGTGCTATGTGCTGGAAGTAATACATAAAGACTCAATAAGATCTCTTATGATATCTGTGCTGTAATGAAGCTTACAATCTAAGAGGATATGTGGCAATATGGAAAGAGGGTCAAAGAGTAGTGCAAATACTTTTTGGTCTACATAGAAAATGATCGGTATTATAGCAGAGTTGGAAGTGCACTTCTTTGATCAGGTGGGTATTTAATCTGAACCTTCAAAAATAAAATTGCAACTGATAAAAATGGGAGAGAGACATTTGAAGTACAGGGGAATTACTATGTTTAGTGTTTTCCCTGTTAACCATTGAATAACTATTTGGCTATGGCAGATAGTGCACTAATTGATGTGCTTTTTTTCATTGGTCACATAATTAGATTATATTTTTTTAATTAAGTATATTTTAACATTTATATTAAAGGCCCAGTAGAATTGACTCTTCCCTGTTTTTTTAATTCTGATATTTCTTAAGGAGTAAGTTAGAAGAGTACTGTAAGATTCTCTTTGATCATTGATTCAAATTGATGTAGTTGGTTTTTAAAAGTGACATGAGCTTTAAAAGCTCACAAAACTTTATGTCACTAAAATAGAGATACTTGATTGGTTCCTTTATGCTCTGCTTTAAGACTTTTGAATTGTCTTTCATTTCCAGAGAAACATATGTAGAACAAGAACAAGGGGAAAATGCTAATGATCGAAATGATAGAGCTATCCGAGTGGCAGCAAAATGGTACAGTGAACACATGAAGAAAATTTCAGATGAGAATCATCCTCAAGTCATCCTCATAACAAATGACATAAAAAATAAGGAGAAGGCAATAGAAGAAGGAATACAAGCTTATACATGTAAGCCAAATTTAGTACACTATGTATGCTAATTTTCAGGTGTAAATAAAAGTTGTTCCTAGCCAGTCCTATGAAGGTCATTAGCATGGTTGTTTTGTACTTTTTTAAGCTAAGTCTTGACACTAAGGAGCTTTTGATAGGGAATAGCATGTATTTTCCCCCCTTACCCCATTTTCTTATTTTGACAGCTACCCCTTCTTAACAGGGACTTTAGATCCAAAAGAAACTTAAATCATTGCTCATAGACTTCAATAACTAAATATCTTGGATAACTAAATTTCTCTATATACTTGTCTACTTATGTTTTTTAATATTCTTATCTGAAAAAAATTTATTTTTCAGGTGAAGAATACATAAAAAGCTTAACAGCAAATCCTGAACTTGTAGATCGTCTTGCTTGTCTATCTGATGAAGGGGTATGGTTTACATTCATTTTTTTTTGTTGTTGTTTTAAACAAAAGTAGGAATATTCATTGTAGCATGCAATTTCAAAACTTTGGGATATGAAACTTAAAATTATGAAGATTAAAAGTATAATTATTGCTAGGTAAGAGTTACTTAGAGTTCTATTAGAAATAGTCTTTACAAAGGAACTGCCACAAAAAGTTGGAATCTGATTTCTCAGAATTCACAGAACTCTTTTATGTTTCTAGTAGAGTCTTGCTCCGTTGTGAATCCTGTCTCCTTTTTGTCAGTTTTTTCAGGGAGATCAGGGATGAACAGGTTCTAAGAGGAATAGGTAATATACTATTGTGGTAAATTAAGTGGCAATTGTGTATAAGTATTCCAAAAAAGTCCCACAATACACAATCTAGTTGGGGAAACAAGTTTTTGAAAAGTTAAATAATAAAAATTTTAAATTAACTACACATAAAGCACTGTGCGAGGTGTTGAATGAAGACATAAATATGGGGGCTTTGATTGAAGGTTCTTGACCTTCGTTTTTGAAGAAGACCAAAGTGACAACACTGTGTTTGAAATAAATTACAGTGTGTCTGACTCTGACTGATTAGACCAATATGAGCTCATAATGTTCTACCACAGTTTGGGCAAAAATAGTCCATGTGATGACTGGGATGTTTACTGTAAACTTATGAATATCATGTTTCTTTTGAGCCGCTTCAATTCTGCCTTTATCATAGAGTGCAGCCTCACTGATGAGGGCATGCTCTGCTGGCCAGTGTCTCTATGCTGTACAATCAATTCTAAAGTTCAGTGAGACCTAGTATAGTAGGAAAGAGATAGAAATTTTCCATTAATTTTGACTTGAAAGAATGGGTAGAAATTTAAAAGATAAAGATTAGAGGTATGGGGACAATACAGGAATAGGAATAGAACAAAGACTAAAGTGACAGAAATTGTAGCAACTTTAGGAGATAAAAAGGAAACCATTTCAACTGGACCACAGAGATGAGTGCCTTGGGATGAAATTGGAAAAAGAGTGGCATCAAACCATGGGGAATCTTGATTACCTGATATCCTCAAAGCGAGGGAGGGAGTTTTGAAGCATGAAGGGAGGAAAGAGTCATGGTGGGAAGATCTTAAAGGAAACTATTATAGTATTCTAGGACAGTGGGAGGAAGGACCTTTGTTAGGATATTTAAAATAGGAATAGAGAGCAAGTACATTGCAGGGATATGATCCAGAAAACTTTCCAACCATGAGTTTCTCTCTCATCATATATCAAAAGATAAAGCCACAACTTCTAACATGGGGAAGTTGAGCTTTTGATGACATTCTTGTCAAATAGTGAATTGCAAGGAGAAACAGTCTTTAGGGAAAAGAAAATGCACAATAGAAACTATCACAGTATAGCACGTGATTGTCATTTACACAGATGATGAGCAACTAAGTGAAGAAGGGACTAGAGTCACTTACTAGAATCTCTTAATTATATGACCCTAGACAAGTCAATTTCCTCATCTGTAAAGTAGCTCTGCTCAGATAATATTTGTGAAGTGTTTTGCAAGCTTTAGTTTGCATATAAAAATTAGCTATTATGGATCAAAGGAGGGTGGTAAACTTTAATCTTATTCAGGGAAATCTTTCCGTAGACTTGTGTTATTATGTGAAGAGACAGTGATTAACCATTTGATTAGTTGGAATATTTGTGTATGGCATTAATAGAACTGAAAAGAAAGGTTAGAACCTGTTTATGAAGTTACTTGAGTAGAAAGACTGGTACTGGGGATATGACACTGGACTTAAAAGTAAAGAAAATTAGGGTTCAGATTTATTTCTCTCTACTTGTTTCCTTTTGTGTCAAGTGAAAGGATCTAAAGTTCCTTTCAGGGTAATCCATGATCTTATAGTTAATTAATTACTGCTTTCCTCATATAAAACCATCAAAGGTTGATGAATTTAAGAATGACATTGTTTGAAAAAATGAGTGTCAGAAAAGTGTATCAGATGAATTAGAGGAAGGAGAAACTGAAGTCAGATCTGGAGAAGATCCTGTAATAAGTCTTTTTTTATTATCTCCACCATTCATCTTGAACATCTCAAATATTTTTTTCATAGAAGTTTTAAAATTGGAAAAAAAAGAAGTCTTTAGTCAGGAGAATGAAAAAGGAAAAGATGAATTTTAGGAATATTGTGAAGAAAGAATGAGTATAACTTGGTAACTCAATGAGAAAAGACATAATTGGGAAATAGTTTTGTGGAAGGGAATGAATGAGGAATTTGAATTTAAAATAATGGAATTTTTAGTGTTAAGAGAAATTAGATATGAACCTTGTCTGACACATCACTTAATTGATGAGCATTTCAGGATGTAGAGATTTGGTCACAGTCACAAAGTTGGTGAACCTGGGATAAAAGGTAGGTTTCTTGATCAGATCAGTGTTCTTTTTATTCTCGAATTTAGGAGACAGCAGGACAGTTAAAAAGAAGTGTCCAGAGGACTGGTGGAAATGTGATATGAGGAGAAAAGTCAAAATTTGTTCCTGTCATGCTGATGGTCATTTATTATACCATAGTCTGGAGTTTGTTTTACTTCCTTTTTTCTTAATGCCTAAATATTGAGTAAAAAAAAAGACCCTTTACATTTATTTTAATTGTTATTTGAAGAAACATTAAATGTATATCTTATTTTTAAGTTGGAAAGAATTTTCTGTGACTTGCTATTGAAAGGAAGTTTGAGTGCATTGTTACTAATCACATATTTTTGACTTATTTCACAGAATGAAATAGAAAGCCGGAAAGTAATATTTCCAGAGCATCTTCCACTAAGTAAATTACAGCAAGGTATAAAGTCTGGTGCATATCTTCAAGGAACATTCAGAGCAAGTAGAGAGAATTATCTTGAAGCCACAGTCTGGGTTCATGGAGATGATGAAGAGAACAAAGAGGTAAATTTGGAATGATATGAATGATATTACTTCATATCATGTTTTTTTGAGATGATTTCTTTCATTTTGTCCGTTTGGGGACAATTATCTAGGCCTTGGGGACCAGGGTATTCATTTTCTTTGACAATTTTGGAGCTTCCTTGACCAAACTTACTCTTTGATTTGCTCACTATTCATGTAACATTAATAATAATAATAATAATAACAACAACAACAACAAGAGTTATGTACTTAATAATAATACATCTAGAGCTGGACTTGGAGTCAGGAAGATTCATCTTTGTGAGGTCAAATCTGGCCTCAGACACTTACTAGCTGTGTGACTCTGGGCATGTCACCTAACCCTATTTGCCTCAGTTTCCTCATTTGAAAAATGGGCTGGAGAAGACAAGCCACTCCAGTATCTTGGCCAAGAAAGCCCCCTAGATGGGGGGGGTGTCATAAAGTGTTTGGCACAACTGAAATTACTGAAAAACAACAAAACAAAAATAGTGATGACAATAACATTATATAGCACTTACTATCCCCATTTTATAGATAAGGAAACAGACACTGTTTGTGTCTCAGACCAGATCTAAACTCAGATGTCCTGATACCAGATCTAGTGCTCTATCCACTCCCTTGATTCTTATATTTCTACACATTGTAGTAGGTGCTTTTATTACCCTTATTTTATAGGTGAAGAAACTGAGGCTTAGAGGTTAATGTCATGCAGTCACAGAATTAAGAAGTGTCTGTGGAAAGATTTGAACTTAATTCATCTTGACAAATCCAACATTTTATCCACTGTATTTATCCTTTGTAACTACCATATACTCAGCTTGCATATGAGTGCTATTTAAACAATTCTCCCCAGGTTATATGACTGAAGCTGTCCTCTATACCTTCTTAATTGGCTTTATTATATGAGTAAATGTAAAATATTCCACCCTTTTATTTGTATAATAAAGAAACGGGGAACATTGTGTAAAAACAACGACAAAAAGTAACATTTTGCTCAATATAATTTTGAAAATATTCATATCATGGCTAATTATTGGAGGTAAGTGAAAGGACACTGTAAATATAGATAGAGCTCGCAGGATACCTATACCAAACTACATTCTGGACACATTTTCATTGAGTAATGGGATCGTTTATCTGTCTTTCTTTTACTATTTATATACAGATCATCCTGCAAGGACTTAGAAACTTGAACCGAGCTGTTCATGAGGATATTGTAGCTGTGGAGCTTTTGCCCAAAAGTCAATGGGTAGCACCATCTTCTGTGGTCCTGCAAGATGAAGGTCAAAATGATGATGATATAGAAGATGAAGAGGAGAAAGAAAATACTGTATGAAATTAAAGAGGTTTTCATGCTCAGTTTTGTTTCTCTTTATTATCAGTTAAGATAAACTTTATAGTGTTTAAAATATTCCTCCAAATTACTGACATCACAAGTGGATTTGAGTATATGTTTTAAACAGACTATTTTTAAACAAAGTCATATAAAACCATTTTTTGGGTAAACAGCCTAAATATATATAAAGCACAATTTATTGTTTTAGCAGCATTTAGGGGATTTTTTTGGTCATTAGCTATACATAATTAACTTGATACAGAGAAACTATTGATGTTGATATTAAAACTTAAAGTCCATGATTTTAAAGTTAATTAGGTAGAAGCCTGGTATAGTGGGGGGGGGGGGGGGGAATCAGTATTTTTAATTATAGGACTTGCATTTGAATCTAAGTTGTGTTCTTGTGTGACACAGAAAAAAGTCTGTAAATTCTGGATAGTTTTCTCATCTGAAAAATAAAAGTGGGACTAGATTATCTTTAAGATTACTTTTAGCTATTAATCTTATGTTTCTATTAACTGAAATGTAGGTAAATACATTTTTAAAAATTATTTGTATAAAGTATAAGCTCTGAACTTTTTATTGAATGAATGTTTTCCAGATTTTTTCTGTTGCCTTTTTCCTGAATATTTTTAAATGAGATCCAATATGGGAAAGGATACTTTCAAATGTTTATCATCATCAAGAACATAGAGTTAAGAGTATATATCATAAAACATTTTATTTTTTATCTTTTGTGAGTCTTAGAATATGTTATTTCAGATTTGTAATAGAGATACAATTTTTCCCCATCTGAATGATATACTCTGGATTTTTACTCTTAATTTTGACCTTAAAATGTGTGTATATGGTATTATAAGTTTAAATGTTTTTATAGTCCTTTTAAGGCCTTCTTGTAATTAGCCCTTTCATCTGCCATGATTATAAACTGAAGCACAGAGTGATTAATATGCTCACATTAATAGAGCTAATTTCTAATGCCAGGTGCTGGATAGAATCCTGACCTTTTCACTATACCACATTCTTTCTTTCTGTCTTATTATTATGAAGGACCATAGTAATAGAATATTTTTTCTAGTATGAGATAATATTTATTCCTGACTTATTTTTTTAACTTGCAGATGAAAATAATGCCATGGTTCACAAAATATTTAGTTACATTTCCTGTTTCCCCTAGAAATATATATAGCCACTACAGTGTCATTTAATAAAGTCGACATAAAATGGAACAACATATCAGGAGATTAAGAAAGTTCTCATGTAGGTAGTTCTTGATCTGATCTTGGAAGGAAACTAGGGATTCTAAGAAGTGATAGGAAGAAAGGAGTGAATTTAGGCATGGAGCAGTAGGATTACCAGTTGAATATGAAGCATAATAAAGTATAATGAGGTAGAACAAGAATGTAAAGGTATGTTGGAGTCAGGCTCTAAAGGGATTTAAGTGTTTTTAGATAAAGAAATTTGTAATTGACCTAGAGAAAATAGGGTTGAACTGAGTTCATATAATATTTAATTTTTAGGTGCTTACAGTTTGGTTGGTTTAGCATACTGCTTTATTGTGGTTGAAACTACTTTGAAAGTTTGATCACACTGTTTCACAGAATTTTAGAGTTAATAGAGTTTATTATGATGTCATAATTTACAACCTGAATGTTGCTGTATCTGTTTACATGTGTTTATGAAAAACTTTTCTTTTGTTGTATTAATGAGAAGATAGCTAAGCACTTGGTTCTATTTTGATTTTTAAATTGCAGCTGAAGACTGCTATAAATGAGAAAATGTTAAGACCTTCAGGAAGAGTGGTTGGAATAATAAAGAGGAACTGGAGACCATTTTGTGGTATGCTTTCTAAGTCTGGTATTAAGGAGGTAAGTGAAAACATTTTTCTTAGCAATATTTGAAATGCCTACATGAGTGTAATTCAGCAGCTATTTAATAAATTCCTCCTGTGTGCAACATACTATGCTACATGCTAGGGGACATACAATATTTGGAGAACACATGGTTCTAGCTCTTACTTACAGGCTAGTAACTTGATAAGACACTAACATAGTCTATACATAGTATTCCATGATAATTGCTTTTTAAAAAAACACAACGAATTATGAAGGAGGAAGTCAGACTGTTTTGGATTAGCTAAAGTGACATTAGAGTTGGACTTTGGAGGGAGGTTAGGCCCCCTCAGGTACCAAAGAGTATGTAGCAGGGAGTATGGTGTAAAAAGACTAGAAAGATGCTGGAGGCTGGGTTATAAAGGGCTTTAAATGCCAGACAGAGGGTTGATCAGAAACTGGAGGTGCTAGGAAACCATTGGAGTAGGAGGGTGACCTGGTTGGACCTATATTTTAGGAAAACAGTTTTTTTTGACTGAATGAAGCGTGAACTAGAATGGGAACAGCCTTGACATGGAAAGACTAACTGGCCTTGATATATGGAAAGACCTAGTCCAGGTGTGAGATGATAGGTTGCTGCACCAAGCTGGTACCAGGACCAAAATGAAAAGAAGGGGTTTATTTGAAAGATGTTACAGTGGTGAAGTTGATAGGTCTTAACAAAAATTTGGATATGAGGGGTGAGAGAAAGTGAAGAACCAAAGATGACACCAGCTGTCTAGCCTGGGTTCCTAGGAGGATAATGATATTCTTGAAAATATACTGAAGTTTGGAAGTGAAGGAGGGCTTAGGGGGAAAGATCCTGAATTACCATTTGGACATCTTGAGTTTTTAGATGTCCACTGGATATCCATTTCTTGATAACTGAAAGGCAGTTTCAAGATGCTCAGCTAGAGGTCAACATAGAAGATATAGTTGGATGTGGCAATATCCTCAGCAGTGATATTTCATTTAACAATTTCATCAACTCTTGGGGGCTGATAAAATTGATAAATGAAGTATATTATGAAGAAGAGAAGAAGCCCCAGTACATATTTTAGAGAAAGCAGTTTCTAGTGACAGAGGAGAACAGGAGTTAGACTTCAGAGAATTAAGAAGTATTCAGGAGGAAAGGAAGTAGAAGCATCTATTTTAAATGATTTTCTCAAGTTTAGCCACAAAAGACAGGAAGATGTAGGAATATAGTGAGCAAATGAAGGTGTTTTGAGGATGGGGAAGACATAGGAATGGTTAAAGGCAATAGGAAAAGAATGAGTAGAGAGGTAGAGAGAGTTAGCTGGTCCAAAACAGTCTGACTTGTTCCCTCATAATTCGTTGTGTTTTTTAAAAAAGCAATTATCATGGAATACTATGTATAGACTATGTTAGTGTCTTATCCAGTTACTAGCCTGTAAGTAAAAGCCAGAACCATGTGTTCTCCAAATATTGTATGTCCCCTAGCATATAGCATAATATGTTGCACACAGGAGATGGTAGATGAGAGGGTGGGGATAATAGAGCAGACTATCTGTTAGGGAAGAAGGTCTGAAATGAGGTAATTTGTGCAAGTAGAGGAGTTTTATCTTTGCAAGGAGTTGGACCAGATATTAGTGTGAGGCAAGAGTGGAGGAAATAGTAGGAAAGAGTATCTGTGATGAGATGAGGAGGAGACTAGAGAAAGATCACTGAGTAGCCTCAATCTTTTTTCACTAAAATAGAAAGCAAAGTTTCTTAGCTAAGAGGATGCTGGGAGAGGGAACCAAGGAAGGTTTGAGGAAAGATGAAAAGAACTTGAGCTTCTTTAGAAAGTAGGATAGGGAATTGTAGCAGCTTTGAAGATGAGATATAACAGGTTTTTAATGGACCCAATTAGAAGAATTAGATAATTTTCTCAAATTTTGTTCAGTGGCATGGATGATGGGAATGCTTAGGCTTGACCTGGCACAATTGATGTCTTGATAAGGGGGCCAGGGATTCAATAGAAGAGGACAGTATAGATCGAGATGGGTAAAATAGAGGGATGACTTACCCTGGGAGATAAGAGGTTTCCCCTCACTTAAGGTTTTCAAGTAGATACTGGATGACTGCTTCTTAGGGATATTGTTGATGGGATTCTTAGGCAGAAGCAAGTTAAAATTCTATGCATGTGGTGTAGGTGATCTGGGCATTGTGAATAATATGAACAAAGGCAATAGAGGTAGGAAAGCACAGGATCTGTTTGTGTCAAAGGCTACTTGAAGCTTTGAATGTAGGATGTTGAGTGGTGTCACAGGCAAAAATAATGAAATCCTCAGGAACATGTTTGCAGGAAAGGTAACAGTCTTGTTTTTGAAAATGTTGCATTTGAGCTGGTTGAGTCTCTTAAGTGAAGATGTCCTGAAGGCAGTTGGAAGGTGTAGGTTTAGAACTCAGAAAAGAGTTCAAGCCTGTATATATAAATTTGAGAACCATTTGCACAGAAAATACTACAAGCTGTGGGCTTCCTAGATTGCCTAGGAAGGAAATGTAGAGAGAGAAGAAAAGAGGACCAAAAGGACACAGATTCTTAGAATATCCTTTTCAGAGTATTCAGAACAGAGAAAGAAATAGTGATGAACTGGTTAGAGAGGTTGGAAGAGTACTAAGATGGATAGAAATGGTTTCTCTGAAGTTAGAACAGGAGACAATGTTAGGTAGAAGCAGCAAAATGGTCAAAATCTTAAGAGTGAGAATGTATGAGAATGAAGAAAGAAAATTGGAGGTGTGAATTAGGGCCATCAATGTTGTAAACTCTCAGCAGTCATATGAAAGATTTTTTTCAGATCAAAAATAAGAGAAATCTAAATGAAAACAACCACGTATTCACTGCATGCTCCATAAAGATAATGAAGGAAGGGGTGGCTAGGTAGCATAGTAGATAAAGCGCCAGCCTTGGAGTCAGGAGTGCCTGGGTTCAAATCCGGTCTCAGACACTTAATAATTACCTAGCCGTGTGGCCTTGGGCAAGCCACTTAACCCCGTTTGCCTTACAAAAACCTAAAAATAAAATAAGATAATGAAGGAAGAAATATTCAACATTGTAGAGACCATGGAAAGATGGACTTACTAAAATGCTGTTGTTGGAGTTATGAATTCTCGTACCATTTCTACAAAACCTTTCAGAAATGTATTTAAGCATATATCTGAAAAATCTATACCCTTTGACCCACAAATCTCAGTGTCAGAGAACCATAGATACCATAATTTTCATTGAAGTATTTCTGCTGCCAATTCAAACCCTCAAAGTGCCCTCCAAAACTTGAATCAAAGTGAATTGGTTGAAAAGTGACTGAAAAAATTGTGATATATTATTAACAAATTATTATTGCACCATTCAAAATGATAAATTTATGAAGAAGTTGGTGAAAACATGGGAAGGTGAAGTAAAATGAAGTGAGTATAACCAGGAAAAGCATATAAATGCAGAGGACATGAAATGAAGCAGTTTTGGCCTTGTAGAAACCCTGTCTTTCACTGGAAGATTTTGGATGCTTAATGTTTTCGAGTCAGCACTAATGAGTGGGTACACTGTAGGCATATACAGAGATGAGAAATAGGATTCTGTGTATGAGATCAATATTATTAGAAAATAAGAAATAAGAGAAATAATGTTTAATTTGGATAGAATGCTCTCAGGAGTAGTATCTACTTTTGAGTTGTTTTTTTTAAGATTTGTCAAGGCAATATGGGGTTAAGTGGCTTGCCCAAGGCCACACGGCTAGGTAATTATTAAGTGTCTGAGGCCAGACTTGAACTCAGGTACTCCTGACTCCAAGGCCAGTGTTCTATCCACTGCACCATCTAGCTGCCCCTTGATTTTTTAAAATCTGTTTTCTTTGCAAAAAAAGGAAAGAATTCCTAAGAGGGTGGCATTAGTAATATTCAGAAATTTCTTATTGTTATGTAAAAACAGTAAACAACAATTAGTATATTTTTAGCCTTGAAAAATTAAAAGAAGTCATTCATGATCTTTGAATCAGAGTATTATAGCAAATAGGGCACCGAACTTACTTGGCATAGATTTAACTAATTGTATGAGTGTGCAAATCAGTAAACTTTCAGCTTCCGTGTTCTCAGTGGTAAAATAAGGATAAGATTCTGTATTTCATAGAATTGTTATGAGGAACAATTGAGATAACATGTAAAAGGGGCGGCTAGGTGATGCAGTGGATAGAGCACTGGCCCTGGAGTCAGGAGTCCTTGAGTTAAAATCTGGCCTCAGACACTTAATTACCTAGCCCTGTGGCCTTGCAAAAAAACCTTTAAAAAAAAAAAAGGAAAATGTAAAGCAACATAAATGTCTTTTTGTTTAAATTTTTTCAATAAAAACCCATTTTCAAAGGGTTAAGGAAATAGAGGCTCTGGGTAAAGATAGCTCTTTAAAGTAGTAATAGGAAAAGTTAAGAACATAAATAGTAGATGATTCAAGCAGGGATTGCACTGTAAAAGAATGGGAATGACTATTGAAACAGTTTGTCAGAAGAAATGGGAAGAAAAATTACCAAAGTTTCTGATGGAGAATTCTTTTCTCTTACTGAAATGTTGGAATAAAGTGTGTTTTTTACTTTTTTGAGGAACTTATAACCCACCAAATACAGTTTCCTTATTGTCTATAGTCAAGAAGACATCTCTTTACACCTGCTGACAAGAGAATACCTCGGATTCGAATAGAAACAAGACAAGCCTCAGCCTTAGAAGGACAAAGAATTATTGTTGCTATTGATGGTTGGCCCAAGAATTCTAGATATCCTAATGTAAGTTATTTTTAGAGGTGAGAAGTCTTTTCTATCATGTCTAAAAAGAAATATGTATGATGTGAAATTTGCACTGAAAATTAGTTGTGTCCATTTTGGCTATTTTATTAATTTGTGCTTGTAGTTCAAGAAATTGTGAAGTTATTGTCAATTTAACCTCTTTAAAGTATTGTTTGTAATAGCTTACTTGAAAAATAAAATCATAAAAAGGCTGTATTTTGCCACTTAAGGAAAAAATAACAGTTCCTGGAATTGAAATGCTTCTTACCATTTACATTTGAAAAAAAAAGTTCTCTACAGAAATAACTGGTGTATTTTGAAACTTAGTTGAAGCCTAAAGGGCAATAGGAAATAAACAGATTCAAGGTCTGTGGTAATACATTTTGAATATGTTTGTACTCTCTCCAACCATCCAATCCATTGATTTCAGTTTTCTCTTTTGTTCATTGGAAGAGACTATTGTCTGCCTAATTCCCTGGGTTAGTTTAGGAATGGTAAATTGTGAAAAGCATTTGAATAGCAGTGACTTAATAAGAGAAGCTAAATCTGGTGGTTAAAGAATTGTAAAATAAGATTTCTGAAATAATTATTATTTTTAGGGTCACTTTGTAAAAAATTTAGGTGCTGTTGGAGATAAAGAGACTGAAACCGAAGTTCTTCTACTTGAGCATGATGTTCCCCATCAGCCTTTCTCTCAAGCTGTTCTTAGTTTCCTGCCAAAGATGCCCTGGAGCATCACTGAAGAGGTGAGAAAAAGAGATGTCAAATGAGCTGTATTCATTTAGGGAAAAAGTGGTGCCTTAGCCTACCAGAAATACAGCTCCTGACATACTGTCTTTTGCTCCTTCCAATAGGAGATTCTAATTTTGTGTTAGTTTTCCCTTTTTTTTAAAACATAGACTGTTGGAATATCTTATGACATTTAAAGCAAAATGAGAAACCTCAGCTTTTTTCCCCCCTCTCATTTTTATCTTATCTATTGATCAGTTAATATGTCAATTTTGCCCTGACCAAAATACTTTTAGGTATTTGAAAAAAAATTTATGCTTGACCTGAAATTCTAAACTCTCAGGAAGCAGGAAATTGTATAGTTTTAGTTTCAAGGGAGAATAAAGGGTCTAGATATGTTCAAATAAAATTGTTTAGCTTCAATTCACATTTAAACTGAGATGGAGATGTATATGTGTGTTTTAATAACTCAATATATTAAATATTGCATTGTATTTGCCCAAAGATCTTTTGTGAAGGATTTACAGGAGCACTCTGGCAAGAATTATGCTGGATGAAATAGCATTCATGGGTTATATAATCTTACTGTTAGAGGTAGTTACCTATACCAGGAGGTGCAGGTTAAAAACATGATAAAAAGTTAAAAAATAAGTGTTTGTACATATGTGTACATATATTATTATAAAGTAATATAATAAGATCTTGGAACTTAAAAGGGTCACAATTTCATGAGTTGGAATCTCCCTTCACTTTAAAAGATTGAAATCTCCTTCTAATTAACTTAATAAAAGTGGTAATACAGAATTGTTATAACTGAAAAAAACTGGAGGCTTCACAGTTCCACTAAAGGCTTCTCCAGCCTGCTCTCAGGGCTCCAGCTCTGCTGATATAACTTTGAGCACCAAGGGTAATGTAGACCACAGTGTAGCACTGAAGAATTAATTAAAAATAAGCTAAAATATATTAATCCTCCCCCCCAAGTGTTGAATTATTGTTCTATGATTTTTTCCTTTTATGCTGTCTTATAGGATATGAAGAATAGAGAAGATCTGAGGCATCTTTGTGTTTGTAGTGTGGATCCTCCAAAGTGTACAGATATAGATGATGCTTTACATTGTCGAGAACTTGAAAATGGAAATCTAGAGGTAGACATTTTCCAAGGTCACTTTTGCTGGAGATGTTATTTTTACAGCTTATGTTCAGTTAGAACTTTACCTGGATTTTTCATCTGGTAGAATTTATTTGTTAAGTGCCAGAATATAAATGGGTTTGTATTATTAGATTAAAATGTTAGGTATGATGTATCATTTTTCTTTTTTGTTGAACTTCTTTCTCCGTAGACATCCTTCGGAAAAATTAATGTACCCTGCAGAATGTCTTCGTGTTTTTCATTACTTCCTGTCTTTTTTTATTTACTTTATTTATTTATTTTGAATTTTATAATTTTTCCCCTACTCTCACTTATGCACCCCCCACAGAAGGCAGTCTGTTAGTCTTTACATTGTTTCCATGGTGTATATTGATCTAAGCTGAATGTGATGAGAGAGAAATCATATCCTTTAAGGGAAAAAAAGTATAAAAGATAGAAAAATTACATAAGATAATTGGGTTTTTTCTTTAAATTAAAGGTAAATAGTCTTTTGTCTTTGTTCAAACTCCACAGTTCTTTCTCTGGATACAGATGTTATTCTCCATTGCAGAGACCCCAGAATTGTGCCTGATTGTTGTACTGATAGAATGAGCAAGTCCATTAAGATTGATCATTACCCCCATGTTGCTGTTAGGGTGCACAGTGTTCTTCTGGTTCTGCTCATCTCACTCAGCATCAGTTCATGCAAATCCCTCCAGGCTTCCCTGAATTCCCTATCCCTCCTGGGTTCTAATAGAACAATAGTGTTCCATAACATACATATACCATAATTTGTTCAGTCATTCCTCAATTGATGGACATTCACTGAGTTTCCAATTCTTTGCCACCACAAACAGGGCTGTTATGAATATGTTTGAACAAGTGATGTTTTTACTCTTTTTTCATGATTTCTTCAGGATATGGCTAGACCCAGTAGTGGTATTGCTGGATCAAAGGGTATGCACATTTTTATTGCCCTTTGGGCATAATTCCAAATTGCTCTCCAGAAAAGTTGGATGAGTTCACAGCTCCACCAACAATATATTAGTGTCCCAGATTTCCTACATCCCTTCCAACAATGATCATTTTCCTTTCTGGTCATATTGGCCAGTCTGAGAGGTGTGAGGTGGTACCTCAGAGATGCTTAATTTGCATTTCTCTAAGAAGTAGTGATTTTGTGCAATTTTTCATATAACTATGAATCACCTTGATTTCCTCATCTGTAAATTGGCTGCATATCCCTTGACTATTTGTCAATTAGGGAATGGCTTGTTTTTTAAAAAATTTGACTCAATTTTCTGTATATTTTAGAAATGAATCCTTTGGCAGAAATACTAGTTGTAAAAAATTTTTCCTAATTTACTACATTTCTTTTGATTTTGATTACAGTGGTTTTGTCTGTGCAAAAGCTTTTTGATGTAATCAAAATTATCTAGTGTTTTTTTAATGATATTCTCTATCTCTTCCTTGGTCATAAATTGCTTCTTGTCTTTTTTGAGGTTGGGGTTCACATTGCAGATGTTAGCCACTTTATTCGACCAGGAAATGCTTTGGATCAAGAATCAGCTAAAAGAGGAACCACTGTTTATCTTTGTGAAAAAGTAAATATTATTCATTCAGCAAATATTTATAACATGTCTACTGTATGAAAGGTATTGTAATGGGTGCTGTGGGGGATACAAAGAAGTCTTAAGACAGTACAAACAGAGTGGAATTTTTATGAGTTTTCATAGCAATATTTTTATGAAGATTGTTGAAGGATTTTTGAGTAAAATTATTTGAGAAATTTTCTAGAGAGGAAAAATTTTAATCTGGAATTAATGAAGGCTTTTGTCTTATCAGTGCATAACCGTCACAGTAGGGATATTTACAGATTTTTTTTTTGTACTCTTTATAAACAAGTATCTCAATTGGCAATTAGAGATAGTTCATCTTTTTTTTTAAGATTTGTTTCTTGGCTATGTCAGAGCAGTGTATTGTCATAGAAATATAGGCTATTCTATAGGTAATCAGTCAGCAAGCATTTATTAAATACTTGACTTGTGCCCCAAACCTATGCTAGTCTCTGAGAATACAAGTACAGAAATCCAGCAAGGCTCATTTCTAAGGACCTTACATTTTAATTAGGAGCCAACAAGTTCATATGTAAGTTTGATGCAGCATCAATAGATTATGAATAATTATAAGGGGAGGGACTTTAAGAGGTCATTTAGACCTTTTATAAGATCACATTTAATTTGTTAAAGGTGTATTGAACCAAAAAAAAACAGGTTTGCCAAAAATATCATTAATTTAAAATTTTATGGTGTAAATTTTTTGTTAAAAAAAGAAAATAATCTCCGTCAGAACTAGATCCCTGAACTGAATCAATCCTAGTCTAATCTTCCTACTATAGCATGTTGCCATAATTCCTCCTTCTGTGTTCTAGAAATGTAGAAGTGTCATTAGGATCTCATGTTTGAAAAATGAATTTTCCTTTAATTCATAAAAATTTTGTTTATTTTCCCATTTTGCATTTAATAGGAAAAAATGAATTAAATTTCAGATAAATGTTTACTAAAAGTAAAAGTATATAAAGCATAACATTTTATATTATAAATATAGTATATAAAGTATAAAACTTTGTTATATGTAAATTATAAAAGTAGAAGTATATAATAGTATATATAAAAGTAATTTTTAAGATTTTATTTCTGTCTTTTACAGAGAATTGATATGGTTCCTGAATTGCTTAGCTCTAACTTATGTTCCTTAAGGTCAAATGTGGACAGGTATCTGTGCATACTTTTTCATAAGATGATATTTATATTAAATATTTACCACTATTTTTATTTAATTTTATATGTCTTTTTTCCTAGGCTAGCATTTTCATGTATTTGGGAAATGAATCACAATGCTGAAATTTTAAAGACCAGGTTTACAAAAAGTGCCATTAATTCAAAGGTAAAGTGTAAAGTTTTCCTTTATATTAAAAAAAAATTGAGTTCTTTGAAGAAAATTGCCTTTCAAAACAAAGTTCACTTGAGTTAGGAAACTCCAGAAAACATATTGCGAGCTTCCCTAGTGCTTCTTTTAGAAAGTACTCCAACCTAGAGCTTTGAATTTCCTAGTATTCTTCTTTTCCTGTTAGGGAGTAGCAAGATTGACAAGAGCCATAAAGTTTCACTTGACCAGTTGAAAATTATATTGAAAGCTGTAAAGTTAAGAGTTTTACAGGGCATTAGAATAAAGAATTTCAAATCCTTTAGATTGGAAAGGATAAAGTAATCTTAATTTTCCATGTGAACTATTTCAGAAAATACATTTAAAAGTTTATGTGGAATGCTGAATGAATTATGACCTAGAATTAACATTTTATATCTATATATATGCAATTAGGAATTTTAATCCCTGCAGCAGTCTCTTTTGCTCTTATTATTGCAAATTTCTAATACTAGTTTGAAATTTGGGTTGAGAAACAGCAGTACATGGAGGGCATTGGGGATTGAATTCTTTTTCTGGTCACAAAGTCATCCTTAGGCAAAATTTTGAAATAAATAGAATTTGTCTTTGTTACTATGTTATCTTTCTGTCTGCATTTATCCCTTTCACATATTTATGTTTCTTTCTCCCTGGACCCCAAACCTTTATGTTCCTAAGTCATCAACTATGAAACCTTATTCCATCCTGCTATACTTCCAAAAGACTATATTTTCAGAATTTATAAATTCCTTTCCTGCCAATCAGAGCTCCCAGGCATCAGCTTAGTTAACTAGATTATAACAAGAAAGCAGATGTTACTGGATAATATTATTTTGTCAATTACTGATAGTCCTTTAACTACTTCAGAGGTACTCATAGTTTTAAAAATATTTTTTAAACAATAAGAATTTCTAATTGATGGTAACACAGTGAAGTGAACTGTGCTACAAAATTTAGACATGGTGAGATAAGCTAATGGAAAGGAACTTTCCCAAGTATTTTCAACTATTAACTAAATGTTAGATTTAGTCAGCAAATAAAGAAAACATACACTGCATCTTTTCTTCGTAATTTTCAACTATTAAGAATTCCAGTGATTCTTAGGTTTCAATTAAAAACTAAAGTAACCATTGAGGAGGAAACTGAAATAGAATAATTTCGTTTTAATCTTTTTAATTCAGTATAACATTGATTTTTAGGTAGATGACAAAATTCTGCTCTGATAAATGTTTGTTTAATAGATCAGAAATAGCAGGTTTGAAAGTAGGAATCTTTACTCTATATTTCTTTTTCATTATTGATTTTAAGCAGTTTGACATTATGGATTTTAGATTTCCACGTGAGATTGCAAGGTACAAATCTCATTTTCTTGTCCATAATTGTGTTAATTCATAATTTCTTTTTTCAGGCTTCCCTTACATATGCAGAAGCTCAAATGAGAATTGATTCAGCAACCATGAATGATGATATTACCATTAGTCTTCGTGGACTAAATAAACTAGCAAAAATTCTGAAGAGACGAAGAATAGATGCAGGGTATGTTTTCTTAATTTGCTGACTAAATCTAACATTTAGTGATTTATGTAGCAAATATTTCTAGTGTGTTTTAAGCACTGTATTTAAATTTATGTGCATATTAATTGTTTAACACATGCATATTAAATGTGACATGTATATATTTACATAATAAATGTATATTAAGTACTTTAGAGGAACTATGATATATTGGATAGAAATCTGGTCTCAGAACCAACTAAGACTTGCATTCAAGTCTCAATTCTGACTTGTACTATCTCTGTGACTCTAGAAAAGTCACAGAACTTCTCATTGTTCTTAGCAAGTAAGATTAGAAGTTGCAGAGAATGTGCTTACCTGATTTCTTACACTGTGAAATCATCAGTCTAGTCTCTGTCTTTAGCCTTTATAAACTACTATATAAAAAGTTTTGTAAAAGGTAAAATTCTCATCCAGTAGCATCATATCATATCCATTAACTAGGAACAAGCTATATCCTTAGACCACCTAATAAAACCTGTGATTGCTCATTCTAGAAGTTTGGTTAATAGTTCTCATTCTTTTTTTTATGATTTAGTAAATACTTGTTAAAAATATTGCAGGAGGGAAAAAATACTTAAATTACTTGTCTTTTGATAAGTTCTAATGTTTTCTTTTTGAAAGTCACTTTTCTAGATTATTTAAATCTTTTCACTAAGTCTGATCTCACTAATTATTGTACTTAAAGCAATTAACCTTCCCAGAGAAGTAGTTTCATCCTAGAATAGGAATGCATTAACTCTAGCTGCTAGACTACAGAAGGCCTACTATATTATTTAAGACCTTCAGGAAAATTTTGTTGTACCCCTATTTTTAATTGAAGGATTGATTTCAAATTTTTTATCTATAATAGGGTCATTTCACCAATCATTTTTTTTTCTTATAGGGCTTTGATACTTTCTTCTCCTGAAGTTCGATTTCATGTGGATAGTGAAAGTCATGACCCTATAGATCTTCAGACAAAGGAACTTAGGTAAGTTATTTTTAAATAAAGGATGAATAAGATTTTGATTTTTCAACATGAACATTTAGCATTTACATATAAACTAAAATAATCACTGGTAGCATTCTCTACACAAAACACAGACACAGACATGCACACACCTGATGTATATGCAAGCTCTATTTTCCCTTGCCTAGTAAAAGATACTTCAGAACTTCAGTGTATTTAAGATCTCTTGAGTGTGGGTATTCTCTCTAGTGGTGCATATCCCCAAAATACCTTTCTATTATGTCTGTTGTTTAATAAACCCCCTCTAAGGATTGTAACCCAGTGAACTTCAGGTTTTTCTCTTTATCTTTGATCACTGAGTACCACAGCAGTATTCAAGTTTCTTTTTACCTTTTGGACAGTTGGGGCCTTTTCATTATCTCATCATTTCATAAGCATCTTTTTTGCCTCTTTAACATATTTCATTGAGAATACGCTAAAACCTATTCTTTTAACTTGCCTTGAATCTCTCCATTGCCTTCCATAAAAGTCATATGGAGGTATGTCCTCATTTCTTCTAAGTCTTTGTCAGTGGACCCTCTCCCCTGCTTTTGCTGTTCTGGGACCGAATGTGGAATACTATATCTGACTTAGTTGCTGTATTGGTTGGTTTTGCTGAACTGCTTTTTATGTCTTATTTTTCCCTTTATGAGGGTTGATTTGCCCCAGGGCAGGGAAGAAAAGGGAGATTCAGAAATAAAAATGATATTTTAACAAATCAATAAAATGTTTATTTGTTGTTTTTTAAATGCTGTTTATTAAATATTTATAAATCTGTCAGTAAGCTCTGATTAGTGTTACCAAGATAGGAAGACTTCTTAAGGATCTGGTAATAAATAAGTCTGAGGATTAACATAGCTGTGAGTCGGTTCATTAGTGATATTGGCCACCAATTGGTAAATTATTTGGTTATGGTAATCCATGAAAATAAGCAGCAGAAAAAATGAGAATGTTGCGATTCATTTTTTTTTTTAGAATTGGGTACATTTACTGCACGTGCTCAGCAAAGGAAGTGGTTCAGTTATGTGGTGAAAGATGAAAAATAGTAGTGGTTATCTTGAATGACAAACTTTGAGATTTTCAGCACATTGAATAGATTCTCCATTAGGGATTTATGGGAAGGCATGTCCTTCATTAAACCCTATGATTCCTTCTAGCTAGCATTCTTTAACACCCGTTCTTTCATTCAAATTCCAAGGTTCGAACAGAAACCAAGGTAAACAGTTAATTATGGAAAAAACCATTATGAATATGGGGGAGGCATGGTGTTAGGAAAGAAAAAAAGATTAAGGTTTGGGCATAGATTTTGATCTGGAAAGGATCATAAGCCATCAAATTCAGAGTCCTGCTTGTACAGATGAGTAAAGAGGTGATATTATCATGACTGTCAAAAATCTTATGTGAACTCAAGTAAAGTGGGGAATAAAGAAAGTCCTAACTTGTCATTTTGTTGTTAGAGGCTGTTAGAGCCCTTTAGAATTCAGGATTATGACTGTGAGAATGACATAGCAGAGAATAGCTTAATATTTTTTAAAATATGTATATATAGTTGTACATTTAATTAATGGTATAATAGGATCATGAATTTAGAGTTCCAAAAAGACATTGGAATTAACCTAGTTCAAGAAGTACTTTGACAGATGAGGAGCTTAAAGAAGATTACAGCTAGGAAATGGCAAGACTGAGATTTAAACTTGTGTCTCCTAATTTGAAATCAAGCACTGCATCTATATTGTACACTCCATTTTGAGACTAGTACAAATAGTGATGTAGTTTGTTCGTAATATTATATTATGATGTTCTAAAAATCTTAAAGTTCACATTTTCTGACATTCTCTTTTATTGACAGAGAAACAAATTCCATGGTGGAAGAATTTATGTTACTTGCCAATGTCTCTGTTGCAACGAAAATCCACGAAGAATTTTCTGAACATGCCTTGCTTAGAAAACATCCTGCTCCTCCTCCATCAAATTATGAAATCCTTTTAAAGGCGGCTAAATCCAAAGTAAAGTCTTCCAGCATCCAAATTCTTGGATATATCTCTCATTGACTTTAGTGAATCACTTGTTCCATTATGATTTTGCCTACTTTAGATATACTGTAAAACATGACAAAAGTTATAATGTTTCTGACTTTTTTAAGTCACTTTTCCAGTTTTTGTATAGAGTCTACCTCAATATGCTAAGACCAAGTTACCAAGAAAGGTCTTAAAATTCCAAATTGTTAAAAATCTCTTCTCTTTCTTCCCATTTTCTATCCAAGAGATGGTTTAAATCAAGAACATTGTGAAGTCCATCAGCTGGTAGTTATGTTAGTCATTGAGAATTGATGGAACATATTCCTTGAGTGATAGAATATCTACAATGTTGAGGACCCTCCTTTAGGAAATAACAAATTTTCTTCTTTGCAAATTCCAAAAGTCCTTGAATTGATTCTTTAATCTTGAGTTGTAATAGTGCTCTTAACAATGTGGGGGGGGAAATTACCTTTGAAAACTATTTTGCATGAAGAATATAAGTAATTCCTATCACTATAGACAAGGAAAGGAAATTGATAAGAGTTAAAATTCTAAGGAGGGAAACTTTGCCTACACCTTCAACAATAGAAGATTAGGAGCAAGGTATGACTACTTTTTTTCTGAGGTTTCTCTGAACTATTCTTGCTTGCCTAGTTGGGTAGAATGAGAAAGAACCTCCCTTGAGCCTACCTTAATACAAGACTACTCTAAAGTCAGAGTAAGAGATGATAGGTATACTCTGAGTTACTCTTTTGAGTTCACTATTTGTCTTTGCTTTTGATTTTTAAATCTTCTGAACTCAGAAATAGAAATTATTGGAATCTTTGTCAAAAGTGACCACTTTCACTTTGTGTTAGGTGAGATGGAAACTGGACAGATCCTAAAATGTGCTTCAGATTTTGAGAACAGATTTCAAGTGACTTAAAAATTCTTTGATGAATTCAGTTGACCAGGCCCAGAATACCCTGTATTTTAATAAATTTGAAACAATTTAGAACAATCTCAATGAGATGTCATCAAGGTCAACTTAAGAGGTCTGTAATGGCATGCTCCAGGTGTTTAATTTTTTTTATCAATAATTTAGAAGAAGGCATAAATGGCATGCCTAAAAAGTTTGTAGTTAATACAAAACCAGGCAGGATGGATCATGTTCCATGATAGTCCAGATCCCCAAAGATCTCAACAGCTGAATGAAATAAGAATTGTAGGTTTTTATTACAGTGCAAATTCTGAGTCAATATTATGACAGCCAAAAAAGTATATATATATAATCTTAGGCTTATGATCTTGAAGGAAACTGAATTCAAGGGGAAATACTATCCAGGACTAATGTATGTATTCTATTTGTCTAATCAGACACTTACTTGAGTTAAGATGTAAAATGCACTCTGTTACAGGAGCATCACTCTTTCATAAACTACAAGGACAGTAATCTTAACTACAACATTTGTAGAGATGTTTTCTTTTGATAGTGGGGAGAGGCAGTTGGCAGGTAATTTAAGAGCATAAATCATTTTAAGGGCAAGAGTGAGGCAAGACTGATTGGATGCTACAGTAAGGTATTTCTTTAGAATTAGAAGGAGGACCTAGAGAAAGGTTGTAAGCAAATGAAAGAGAACTTTAAAATAAGAAGTAAAATTGTTGAGAAATAGCAATGCTAGTTAATGGACCATTGAATTAGGGGTCTTAGGTTCAAATCCCTCCTCAGATGCAGTCACCTAATTTTTAGGACCAGTTTCCTCATCTATAAAATAGTCAGGATTATTGTAATGAAAGACTTTTGTAAGAATTTTTCAAGGATTGTATCATGGTAGTTAGAATGTTAAATTAGAATTAGATTGTTGTATATGCAGTGAATAGAATCCTAACTTTGAAATACTGCCTTAACTACTCTCTATCTCTGACTTTGGCCAAGTCATTTGAACTCTTGGGGACTTAGGTTTTTTTATCAGTAAAATAGGAGATTTTACTAGGGTTGATCCATGTTGTAAATCTTGTCTTCCTAAAAAACTTGGTCTCTAAAGAATTTGCATATTATTTAGCTGGCCTTCTAGAAGCTTAGGGAATAATATTGTTAAGTGGCAGTAGAATGTTTTAAAATTGGCAAAGCATTTAACATTAGAACTTACTTAGGGTCGGTCATAAAGCACTTAAATCTCCTTTGAGTTTATACAGTTTTGGT
Source organism: Macrotis lagotis (assembly GCF_037893015.1). Classification (NCBI taxonomy): domain Eukaryota; kingdom Metazoa; phylum Chordata; class Mammalia; order Peramelemorphia; family Peramelidae; genus Macrotis; species Macrotis lagotis. The sequence goes on along the minus strand of NC_133663.1, from coordinate 125,101,164 downwards.
ACTTGCCACTGTCAGGCTTTTTTTTCCATTATCTGAATTGGGAAAATAATAAGACAAGATGAAGGGATACTCTTTCTCCTTAGTACTACTACTTTTTATTTAAATTAATAATACCTACAAAATCCTCTATCCAAGTCTCACGACTTAGACTACTTTGGTTGTTTACCTTATTAGCTTAAATGATATCCATCCCTTAGTCTTAGAATTTAGTCATTATTTATAATACTTTTATAGCAAAATATGTTCAGAGTTCCAAGCAACTAATTTTAAAACATACTTTTATTATCTGTTCAGAAATCAGAGTGTACTTTTTTGAATTCATTAAGATGGTATATGTGTGTGTGTGTATATATTTGAAATGCCAATGTAAAAATAAAAATGAAACAATGATATTTTTCTCTCTTTTTTCTTACAGAATTTGGATTTTAAGACTGATTCAGCAAAGGCTTTGGCTGACTCTTTAGATCAAGTGGAATCTCCTGTTTCCCCATATCTAAACACACTATTCAGGATATTAGCCACTCGATGTATGATGCAAGCAGTTTACTTCTGTTCTGGAATGGATAATGATTTTCATCACTATGGCTTAGCGTCACCAATATACACACATTTTACTTCACCCATCAGAAGGTATTTTGTGATCATAATATTCAAAAGATGAAAATAGAAGTGATGCATCAAATTTTGATGGAGTATTTTTAAACCTGTATTAGAAAATTTGCATGATCTTTTAGTTGTTTTTGAAAATATTTCTACTTGCTGTGTCAAAAGTATTTTTAAAAATTGGGCTTCAAATTTAGAGTGCAATGATATACATTCTACAAAATAATTTGAGATAACAATATGTGAAACTTTTTCTCTTTATTTCTAAAGATATGCAGATATAATTGTCCATCGACTTTTGGCAGTAGCCATAGGAGCTGACTCTACTTATCCAGATCTGACAAATAAACACAAACTAGCAGATTTGTGCAAAAATCTCAATTTCCGACACAAAATGGCACAGTATGCACAGCGGGCCTCTGTAGCATTTCATACACAGGTTGGTATTTATTTTCAATAGTGACTGAAAGTGAACCGTTATTCCTTCAAGATAAGAATATACAGTCATTCAAGGTTCATAAAATTTTATAAAAAAAAAAGGAAAGAAAAAGTTAAGGGTTATGAGAATGCTCATAATAAGAATAAGAACACTGTAGGTATGCTTTTTCTCTGAGCTCCCCAAATGAGTTATCTTATGATAATAATCATTTTTCCCTTCTTCTGTTGATTAGGGAAATAAGACATTGGGAGGCAATCTTGGAGTCAGGAAGACAAGTTAAAAACTGAACTCAATTAGAGCCTTGACAAGATAGAACTCAGAGCCTTATTTTCCTCATCTTTAAGATGAAGGTGGTGTACTTGTGACTTCTAAGGTCTATTCTGGCTTTAAATTTATGATCTATGACCTTTTGTTTGTAAAATGATGGGAAAGAGTTAAAAAAAATCACAATCTAACTAGAGTTGTCACTTGTAATTTAGTTAATATCACATTAAAAAAATCTGACTGGTGTGATTTCAAAATACTTGTTTTTAAAAGTTTTTTTTTCCTTCATAAACAAAGACTAAAAACAACTTTTCCTACTTCTTACAGCTATTTTTCAAAAATAAAGGAATAGTGAATGAAGAGGCCTATATTTTATTCATAAGAAAGAATGCTATTGTGGTGTTAATTCCAAAATATGGGTTAGAAGGAACTGTATTTTTTGAGGAAAAAGACAAACCAAAACCAAGACTTGTTTATGATGAGGAGGTATGGTATACTTTTTTTCCTTTTGGCCTACTTTGTCACTGCATTGTACTTTATAGAAGATTTGGGGACTGAAATAGCTCAATCTCTTTGTCAGATTCCATAGGTGCTGAATAGGCACTTTGACACTGTTAGCTACTGTGGTCTATTGTATTTCCCTTGGGTCAGCTAAATTACCCACAATTATTCCTGTAATTCACTGCCTTCTCCTCAATTTCAGAAATGTTATTTCATTGGTATAGGTCATTTTCTATGAAGCAGTTCCTTGCTGATCAGCAACTGTACCAAGGTATAGTTTTAGAGAGTTGACCAGAGTTGTGAGAGGTGGTGACTTATTTCTTCCCGGTCTTACATTAAGCAGATGTCCAAAGAAGAACTTAAATGTAGAACTTCATGATTACCAATGCAGACCTTCTATGTACTTGCCATCATTTAATTACTACCTAAGAAATTTCAAGGGGGAAAAAATGTTTAAATTGCTTTTTACCTCTCTATAACTGCTTGTGATAAGTCCCAAATTTATGGACAGGAAATAATAATCAACATAATATTTCAATTAAACTAATTCCATCCTCTTGATATTTTGATGAATTCTAGTTAATTATGTTGACTGCTAAAGTAACTTTTTAAGTGAATAGAGTTGAGTAAATAAGAATTATTCACAAGCATGTTGGTCCTGAGCTACCTGGGGTAACATTCTTCCTTTAAGGGTAGAGTGAGAAGAGAAATGGGAAAGAGGAGCAGAAATTATGTGAGTAAAATAACATGTTTGTATATTATGGCCACCAGATCAACTATTGTTACAATTAACCAGATCTCATGGTTGCTTATGATTATGAAATATTTTAATTGAAGCCTATGTAAGCAATAAAAATGAAGCTTCAAATGTCTGAAAATAAGGAAAATGTATTTTTAAACATTTAGATGCCCTCACTAAAAGTAGAAGATACAGAATTTCATATTTTTGATAAAGTTAAAGTGAAAATCACCTTAGACTCGTCCAATCTGCAGCATCAGAAAATTCGTATGTCTCTGATAGAACCACAGGTAAGATTGAATTTAAAATTAAATATTCTTGTTGTGGTAGAATAGAATGTTTGCTGCTTTTGTGGAAGATATAAGTAAGAAAAGATTGTTTTCAAAAGTTCTTTTAAAGCCTACCCATTCCCTCATCCTCATTTTTGATGTTTAACAGCTTCAAAATGGAAATGTCTTTAACTATTATTTCTTATATCTCTTAAATACAGTATTGGATAATTTGATTAAATCAGTCATTTTAAAAGTTCTTGCCAGGTTTAATTGATATTTCAGTATTTTCATCAAAATTTATTTTAAAATTTGGTAGAATATACTTCATACAAAAGAAAACTTGAATAGTTTCACCTGTCTATATATACAGATTCCTGAAAATTGTCTACATTAAATACTTGTTTGTCAAACTTGTTTTTTCCATGAACTGACATTATCATTTCAGTAATATGTTTCCATCAGAAGTATTAGGATCTCCAACACACAATAAAAGATTTTGAGTCCAACTTAAAAAAAATGCTTTAGCAAGTATCTGATTTTTAAATAAATTGCAATGTTATGTATCAGTTTTCCTACTTGAAGTCTTGTTTGCTATATATTTATCTTTTGTACCTGTAGATCATTACTTTTTTTTGTTTCTGTATTAATATTACTAGAATACTAAAATATCTTGTTTTGGGTGTATTGTGTGAAAGGGGAGGGAAGGAAACAGCAGACTTTGATCTGAGAGGTAAGAACTAAAAATCAAGAAATCTGATTTTTCACTTTGGTATTTTCTAAATAGTGATTAATATATCCTTGGGAAAAAACAGGCAGGAAGAGAGAGAGATAAAGTGAAGTAAAAAGATTAAAGTTCACTTAAATATAATATTTTCTATCTTCCCCTATTCATCTGCCTGGATCACAATTTTTTTTTAATTTAGAATCAACACTAGTAGAAATTGGGAAGTAAACACAATTGCAATAAGCAAAACTTAATTCTATATTTTGTTTTTGTAGACAATTACTATTTTTGTGATTTATAACAGTCAGTCTTAAGATTTTACATGTTTTTTCTTAATAACATCTTAATTTTTTTTTCTCTCATTGCCTCTATTAGATAGCAGGAATAAGCGTTCCTACTGATTCTACAAACTTGAACACTGATGAACCAGAAAAAAAGAGAAGCAAGCTAGAAAATTAGCTGTATCTAACAACAAAGAGACTGTTACAAAATTGATTTCCTTTTTTAACATTGGGGAAGAACACTGGCAAGTTTCATGGTTAACAGTATCGGATGCAAATTGAATTTGTTGCTTTAAAAACGCATTTTAATCATTTTTAAAATTTGCATTTTTATTAAACAATTGCCTTCAAGTCTTTCTCATCATCTTTGTGAAAAGTACTTCTCTTTTCATTTTCTAGATGTATGCAGAAAAATTAAATTGAATGCCCATCACTTATAGGACTTACTGATAGGACAGCAACTTCAAGGACCAGCTAAAGACCATTTAAATGAATTTACTTCAGAAGTGCCAATTACTTTACTGACTTTGGAACATTCATTTCTTTATTGAGAAGCTGATTCATTTGGCATAAATAATTTCTGATTTCTTTAATGAGGGGAAAGTAGAGAATTATCCTGGATTTAGAGGGTGAAAAAGCAGGATATTGACTGAATCAAAATGCTTAAGTATAATGGTGATTTATTCTCCCCCACTTTGGAAGTGTCCCTTGCCCTCTGGAATTTTGGAGCCCGTGTTTTAGTTCCCCTTCTCAGAAAATTACCAGTTCCCCATCCCATTTCATCTCTTACAGGAAGCTAATCTGATTACACTCATCCATTCTGAGATATGAAGGACTGATTGCCTTCTCTCTTCCAGAGAGAATTGCTTGTTTGATCAAATAAATTTTGACCAAAATAATCTTTAATTGGTAGAATTTCAGGTAATGTGGAAAGTCTCTTCCAGGTTTGGTTTTTTTTTAATTTAAATTCTTTGACTAAGTGGGGATCCTTCCCTATTACCATACTTGTCAGTCTAAAATAGCTCTAAAGTCAGACTTAGGAAAATGAAAGTGCTTAGCCCTTTTACAGAGCAGAAAGAAAACTGGTCTAGGATTTAAGAAACTTAGATTCTAAATCTAATTTTATTACTAATTTATTATGCATGATTTTAGATATTTGCTTAACTGAATCTTTTGGGGTCTTAATTTTCATATTTGAACTTTGAAAGATTTTATAACACTTTCTCCTTTAAGGAGATGATGAGTAGAGGAGACAAGGAAACTGTTCTTTGGCATATATAAAGATTTTCTAACTTCGTAGGGTCTGGGAGACCGAACTTACTGATTCCTGGGCATAGCATACTAACAAATATTCTGGGAGTTTTCAGCTAATGGTTGTGGCTACTGTCAGGTTTGGGAAGTTACAAGACAGACCTTCTGGATTTAAGGTTTTCTTCATTTGACAGTAACTTCTTCCTTTCTACTATAAGAATTATATCCCATAATTAACTGTTCAACATCCATTTTTTTTTTTTTGGTTCCCTGCAGCAACCAAAGTAGATGATGCCTCAGTGCTCCTGAATGATAGTAATTATAGCTTAGGTGAGGGGAAGGAAAAGAGTTTCCTGGTCCCTTCCTGCCCAACCCAAATCAAGTATCATTAAAAGTAGGAATTAGTTTTATTTGAAAGTATTAATTTCTATTCATTCTGTTTGAAATCTTATTACATTTCCCTGTAAAAATGAAGATTTTCTTCAAAAGTTTTCTGTTGTATGTGAATTTGGTGCATTTTGGTGGTAAAGAATGTATTTAATATTCTGGCTTTAGTTTTTATGCCCTCATTAGTGGTCATTTATGAAAAGGATCCATGTATAGTTGAGAATGTGTATAATTCTTTCTGTTCCCCTTTCACTAATCACCAGATATCTATCATACATAACTTTTTTATAAACTTCAGTTGTCCTTAACTTCTTATCTTTTGGTCAGAATTATCTAAATCTGAGAGGGATTATTTTGACAGCTCCAACTATTAAGTAGTTTTATCTCTTTCATTCTGTTAATTTTTTCACTAAAATTAATGACATCAGATGCTATGCCATTTTATGAGTAAGTTTTAAGTATTATGGTACTTTAGATAGAAATTTCCTTTTACCTTTCCCTGTTTCTTTTTTAATCAAGTCTTTATCCTTTCTTTCTGTACCTTTTAGATTCTGCTTTTTTTCCATTTTACTCTCCTTTATCCCATTCTTATTCTCAATTATAATTGTTAATTTCCCTCTTTCTTATCCTTTTATATTTGTTACTCTTTACTGCTCTTTTTTTATACCAAAGAGCATGTTGAAAGGAGTATCCTCAACATTACTGATTTTATATAATTTGCTTCTATTCACTTTTGTGTTTCATTTACCTCACCTAGTTCCTAATCACGGATTCTTACCATTTTTTTAAATCCCTTAGAACCCCACCTTTTGTTTTACCCTCCAAGGATGGGGTTTCTTATGAATAATGCTACCCTGATTTTACCTCCTCTTAATCCCCTCTATTGTTTCCCTATTCCTACCTTATTCTCTATGGAATTTAATTTCTATATCAGAATGTGTGTGTGTGTGTGTGTGTGTGTGTGTGTGTGTGTGTGTGTGTGTGTGTGTGTGTTTTGAGCCCTCATTTGTCTATTTCAGATTAAAGTGATGAGGTTCAAGTAAGTGCTGTCTACTTTCATCAATTTCTTTTTTAAAAAAATTTAAAATTTATTTTAAAAGAGTTAAATGACTTTCCCAAGGTCAGACAGCTAGGCAATTATTAAGTGTCTGAGGCTGGATTTGAATTCAGGTCCTTCTGACTCTAGGGCTGGTACTCTATCCATTGTGCCACTTAGCTCTCCCAACTTTTGTCCATTTCAAATAAATCCATTCTACCTTCTTTTCCTCTCTTTTCTTGGTGTATTCTTCACTCCTTTCATTTTAATATTAAACTATAATAAAATTACCTGCTTTCTTATTCACTCAATGGCTTTTTTTTTATTTTTGCTAGGCAATGGGGTTAAGTGGCTTGCCCAAAGCCACACAGCTAGGTAATTAAGTGTCTGAGACCAGATTTGAATCCAGGTACTCCTGACTCCAGGGCCAGTGCTTTATCCACTGCGCCACCTAGCCGCCCCCTCCTCAATGACTCTTAAAGACATTGAGATTCTAAGGTTCTATTTGTTTTCACTGCCCTTCATCATGGCATAGTTCCTTCCAGTTCTATCTACTAAGCTCTGGGCTTTTAATAAGGAATATTTAGAAGTCCTCTTTCATTGAAGGGTCCATTTCCCCACCCATGTGATTATACTGTTTCACTATTGTTATTCTTGCAATTAATTATCTTTTGCTCCCTTCAGTATTCCAAGCATTTCTCTCCTGTATAATAATTTTATCAATTGTGATTCCTTGGTACTTGAACTCTTTCTTTCCTCCCTCTTTTATTTATTTTAACCTGGAACTTCTGGATTTTGGCTTTTGACCTTCCAGGTAGTTTACTTGGGAGTTTCTTTTAGTAGGTAATTGAAGAATTTTTCTTATTTTTGCTATCGCCTTATCTCCTCTGTTAATAATAGGTCTAGGTAATCTATTCCTGATTTTTTTCCTTTCGTTCTGTTACACCCTCCCCTCTCCTTCCTTCCCCCCCAAACCCTTGGAATAAATAGTGTCAAACAAAGCAGCCTAAGCTTCTCCATGGCATTTTAAATAATGTTCATTATACTACTTTATGTGACAGTAATTTTTAATCATTGTAATTTTGGTGGGTCTTTGTTCCAGAGAAAAGTTTAGGCGTCATTAAAATAACTCTAGTTTCCAGAAGGCAATCCAATTAATTTTTTCTGTTGAATTCTGGGCTTGTCCATTAGTACTCGATATATAAATAGTGCTAACTGCTAAGTTATGTGTGGATCTGCATATCATCACTTGTACCATATGCATTTTTATTAAGCCAGTTAATTACTTTTTTTTTTATTAAGGCAATGGGGTTAAGTGGCTTGCCCCAAGGTCACACAGCTAGGCAATTATTAAGTGTCTGAGGTCGGATTTGAACTCAGGTCCTGACTCCAGGACTGGTGCTCTATCTACTGCGCCACCTAGCTGCCTCCACATGCATTCTTTATGTACTCAAAATTCCCTGAGTGTGATTGTGGATTTTTTTTTTTTGAATCAACATAATGTCACTAACAAATGGTAGCATCTGAAAGACTTTACTATCTACAGGTTCTGTTATGTCTTTCAAGAACTCCTATATTGTCATAGGAAATACCTTTATTTGATAAAGGATAAAGTGTCTACTATGTACAAGAAAAGAAGCAATTCCTGTGTGCAAGGAGTTTGCATTCAATCGGGGTAGAAAAATAAATATATAAATATATTCAATATAAATAACACTATTAAAACTCTAAGGAAATTTAGCAAAACCTCTGTTATCCTTTCTATATTCTCATCAAGAAGGCCTTTAATTCATATGTATATACTTCCCAAAAATTTTATACAATTTGAAAGTATATCAATGAGTTGCTCATTATTAATGCTCTCTTGATTGCCTTTTTCAGTAAAAATAGTCAAAAGATTTTTATTTTACTTTAGCTGTCTTCCCTTCCTTCCAGACTTTTGAAATCCAGTCACTGAATACCTCTAGCACCAATTGATACCTCTAGCACCAATACTCATAATGTATCTACCTAATCTAGTTTAGCTACCTTTCCTTAAATACCATTTTCACTTCCTTATAGTATTTCTGCATTTGTGATATTTGAGCCCAAATGTGGTTCGACTTGCTATGTATCAACTGTACTTGAATAGCCTTTTCAGCATAGAATCTGCCAGTTTTTATATTTGATATATATTTGAGAACTAGGGTCACTCCACTAAACAAATGGAGTAGAATTTTGTGGAAAATGTAAGAGTTAAAAGTGAGCAATTGAGTTTTTATGTCAATAAAATAATGAGATTGGCCCTTAGTTTTCTTAAGGTCCTTGGTAGCACTAAGAACCTATTGTTTGTTTTACTGTTTGACATATATGAGCAACTAGGTGGTACAATGGTTAGAACACTGGCCCTAGAATCAGGAAGGCTTGAGTTCAAATCCAGCTTCAGGCACTTGACATTGTGTGACCCTGGGCATGTCACTTGATCCTGATGGCCTCACATCCAAGGGCATCTTCAGTAATACTGGTTCGTATTTGGCCACTAGACCCAGATGGCTTGGAGGAGAATGAAATGAAATCCATTTCACCTCCCTGATGTGGTGGTTTTTGAGAACAAAGGACAAACAAACATTACCATTAGGTTTCCATTCACTTGATAGTACTAATATTTATTAAGAATCTCCTCTGTGTCATGGACTAAACTAGGAATTCAAAGAAAAATGAAAAATTCTCAGGAATCTTGTTTTTACTGGGGGAAAGCAAAATTCACACAGAAAATAGAAAAGATGTGATTTTCAGTAGGGGAAGGGAAAACACCCAATAGCTGAAGGGATTGAGAAAGACTTATGAGGTGTCAACTTGAGTTGAGACTTAAATTCTAAGAGGTGAAGAAGAGGAAGGGAAGGCAGGGAAAAGGCAGGAGATGAAATATCACTTATAGGGAACAGTAAGAAGACCAGTCTGGCTATGTAAAATGTATGAGGGTAGTAATTAGCCTGGGTTAGAGGCATATTTAGGGCTTTAAATGACATAGGAATTTGTATTTAGTAGCCTTAAGGAGCAGGGACTGGAATCCAGCTACTGAAGCTCTTTTGACTAGGGAACAACATGGTCCAATAAACAAACTACTGCCCAGGGAGACCTGGCTCCTGGTTTTTGTTTTTTTTTTTTAATGACCCATGAGTTAAGGAATGAAACCTTATTGTATTTTAAAGTAAAAAAAAACACATTATGAGCTGGTCAAACTTGGCCCTTCATCAGACAAGTTTGCAGTGCTTTACTTTTGTTAGTAGAATATCAGTTTAGCTGCTGTATGATAGATTGGGGAACAGAGATTAGATACAGGGAGACAGATCAGGATTCTGTTGTAGTACCAGAAAAGGTAATAAGATCTTGAACTAGGTGGTGACCATGCTAAGTGGAGAGAAAAGTAAAGGATATGACATTAGAGAACTGACAAAACTTGGTACATTATCTACAGTGCAAGATGGCCTGGGAGAAGTTTGTTTCCAAGGATATGATTTGGATGTCTCAATGATAGTGTACTCTACAGAAAAAAGAAAATTTAGAGGAAAAGATAATAGAATCTATTTTAGACACATTAAGAATTTAAGGAGGACATGCAATCCAAGGAATTGAAAAGGCATTTAGCGATGAAACACAAGGAGAAATAAGGTCTAGATTAAATCCCTACAGGAATTATGTTTATATATCATACCTTAAGAAAGCTCATGAAAACCTTGGGATATACCAAGTGGTGCAGGATGATCCAGAAAAATATACTTTAAAAGTCTATCAGAAGCAATTTCATAAAAATTCAGGAAGGAGAGAGTGGCCATGGGAGTCTTTGAGACAGAATATTGCTTCAGTTGAGTGGGTTATCAAAGGTAGACTTCAAATGTGTTTAGATGTAAAATCAACTGGTCTTTGGCCAAGTTCAGAAGCATAATAGCTTAACTAAAAGGCAGGCCCCAGTGTTTTTTTGTTTTGTTGGGATGTACAGTAGCTAGTACCTTTGTAATTTAAATAGAAAGCCAGTTCATGGGTTGAAGAAAAATGGGATCGACTATAGAAGGCCTTTAAATGAGAGCAAAGGAAGAGAATAAGGAATAAGAGGATATGAGATATGGGATGAAGAAGGCGTCTAAGAGTGGCCTCAGTTTAAAATATAAAGTTGAAGGATTTTCCTGAGGTGGAACTGGTAGAAAGGGACTAAAGGGTAAAGGTTTAGACTAGGTGCTGTGAGGAATGTGGTAACTAATGAAGAACAAAAAAGATCACTTGAGAGGGCTCAGTTGAGAATAGATAACCCAATTAATTTCTAGTGAGTAATTTATAGTAGGTAATGGTTTTATAACTTCCCTTACTAGGATTTAGCAGTTAGAAGGAAGCATCAACTTAATGGACACTTAAAGCATCATGATTTAAAGTGGGGTAAAGTGGGTAAGAGCTGGTGAATCAACCAACTAAGTGATGAGGAAAGGGATTAGCATTTCCAATGAACTAGGAAGAGAGCATAGAAGTTAAGGTCTGATAGAAGAATTTCATATTTCAAAATGAAACACTTGTAGATTTATTTCTATGGAACAGGTTAAAAAGGGAATATAGAGTTTGCCTCAAATAACTTGGTAGAAAAACGCCTCAATTTCAACCTAGCTGGGGCTGGCTAGATCTAATGATTGAAGTCTGCATACTGAATAAAACTAAGCTTGTTTTAGTGAAAAGCAATTTCATATCTGTTTTAACAGAATCTTATTTAATGGTTACTTATTTAAAAAGCACTGCTAAACAAATGTGAAAAATAAGGCAATTTATTAATCCCCAACACATCAGAAAAAGTCATCATGTCACATTCAACAACAAAAAAATTAGTTATAATCAAGTCACTTGAGGTAATTAATGAAGATTTAATGATAAAAACATGTCTACTTCTGTGATTTGATGAAATTTCAGGAGCTTTTTTGCCCTTTTTCTTGTAAACATCAACTTGGGACTTCTTATTTTCAGTGCCAACTTTCACATTGGGAAGGGAAATAAAAATGGGTTCATTATGTAGTCAAGGCAGTTGTCTCCCAATCATAATCACATTATTGAGCCTGTGCACAGAGTATCTGCAATTAGCAATTCATTGATGGGCTACAGTTATGAACACAATTTCTATTAAGGATGTGTCGTTTTCCTCCAATATCCTTGTGTTGTATGTTCTTGCTAATAAAGGGGGGAAAAAAGAATACTTTGTTTAATACAGAAAGATTTGTTTTGGAGATCAAACTTTAGCACAGTGCTAAATCACACTAAGGTTCTAAAGTCAAGAAGATGTGGGTTCAAATGACCAATTAACCTCTTCAGTTTCCTCATGTACAAATGAATTAATATATATGTAAAATATTTCATAAACTTTAAAGTACTTTATAAATACCAAGGAGCAGTGGATTAGAAACATCTATTTGTAACTGGGCTAGGGTGATTATTAGGTTTATTTCAGAAACCCATAGTCTACAAACAAAAATCAGTAAGAAATAGTAAAAGTTAACTTTAAGGGAGAAAAAAAAATTACCTTATATTCATATTTTAAAATGATCCAACAGTAGATAAGTTTTCTATTATTTAGCTACCTAATGAATAAATTGGATTGCAATGTGAATTAGAGCTATCATGGAAACAAAGTTAAAGACAAGAAAAACAACACATACACAGGCTATATTGTTAAAAGTTCATAGGGCTTGAAATTTGACAACACTTTTCCATAACATTAAAACCAAGTACAAGTACTTGGTATCATTTGAGAAACTGACTGAGAAAAGTGAGAATGACAAGAGAATCCCAAGCTCTGGGCCTTCCAGTAAGAACAGATGATTGCTAACAAAGCTATCCTTACAACTGCCCTAGGAATACCTTCGGTAGTACATAGGTTATCCTTTTTTTACAGATGAAGGGAGATGGCTATAGTAAGTGCTGGTCCTTCTATAAGATCACAGCTATCTCAATAATAAAAGGAAGCCCCTGCTATTACTATTTTGAATCTAATCAAGTTCTAGATTTCCTCCCCCCTTTACAGAATAGACATTAGCAGATAATAGTAAATTATTTATACTTAAGAATTTTATTTATGAACTTTTGATTGGGATACAAGAAGTATACCAGAATGCTAAACATAGAAACTGGAAAACAACTTATACTATTCTGCCAGTCTTTCTATGTTAAAAAACCCAAAACACAAAAAAACCTTCCCTTTCATGCTGAATTAAAGCACTGAATTAAAGCTAATGATTTCACGTTTAAAAAAAAGCTTTATATTTTTAAATACTTTAGAAAAAAGAATTAAAGTACTACTGAAATTAGACCTAGAATAAATGGTTGATATCTGGTTTATATAGATCTTATTGAGAATAAAGAAATTCATTATCATAAATACAAATACTATATCGCACCACCATATTTCCCTCCAATGTATCCATACCTTTGCTTCAAGAACTTGAGATTTGTTCTGAACCTCAAGTGATGGTACATCATTTTCTCTACAGTAGCTCTCTGTTCCAATTCCAATCGTATCAATAATACTGTTCCCGCAAGTCTGTGTATTATAGCCACTATCCACCTAAAAAGTTAAAAGAAAAATCACCTAAGAAACTGCAAGCTCTAAGACATTTTTTTAAATCAACAAAGCAAAATATGTAATCTTAGAGAACGTTAAAGGTATTTTAAATACTTCTTTAAGAAACAAATATATGCTTAAAATTTAAACTATAAGTTAATTTCATCAATTATCAAGAATTAGCACTGTAAATCAAAAGTATATAGTATGAAATACAATGCTAACATGAATAAACTATATGCATGATAAGTATAAAGTAGGAAAACTGGAAGGTTGGATTAAAAAACATTTTTTCAAACAAATATATTGGAACACACCCTAAAATGAGTTTGGTTTCCTTCAAAGCCATCACATTTGAGGGTATATACATTCATGCCAAGGCTGGCAATGTTAAAAATGAAAATAAAAGAGGTGACCCAAGATTTGGAATTGACTTTAGTTCAAATTCCATCGCTGATAATGGCTTGTGTGATCTTTGGCAATTCACTGACCCACATAAGTAACTACTTCAAATGAACTGGAAGATCATTTGACTCTTGTGCAATGGTAGTGAGTCTCCTCACACTAAATCTCACTTGACTATAAACTGTATTATGTAAGTTAATTGCCTTAGATCACAATGGACTCAATGATTTTGGGCTATTAACAAAAATCAAATGACCTTAAACCAAAAATTAGTTTTTACCTAAGAACTGTCCAAAGAATGTGCTGCAGATTCACAAAGGGACCACAATTAAAGGGGAAGATATTCAACTGTTAGTGTTTTAGCATGTTTGTTTGTATATTTTTTAAAGACTTATATTCTAACCACACCTAGCAACCGAGATATAAAAAACTCATCCACTAGCATGCATATATATATATGTAATTTGAACCTTTTATATCAAAGTGTAGCATTCTAAGACTAAAATAAATTCATAACTTCAGAGTTACGTGAAAGTAGAGATCATCTAGAGAAATAGATATCTATTAGGGATTCCTTCATACAACATATCAAACATAGTCATCCAATCCTTGTTGAACATTGTTGATGATTCCTTTTTAGCAGAACCAGAAAAAAAAAGCTGGCAATTTTTTTAGAATGTGCAACCCCTTTAAAGCACATGCCACTTTAACTGCCAGCTTCTCTAATTTGGCATAAATCCACACTGGAGAAATAGCTAAGTAGGAAGAAGATCAAAACCTATTCTTGTTTCACAAAATAAATGGAACCAGGGACAATGAGGAATATCAAAAACTAAGTGTTGTTTGTTTAAGAAACGTCTCTTAAAGAAAATTATAGGCCTATCTCCCTGATGAATAGAGATGCAAAAATCTTAAATAAAATCTTAGCAAAATGATTACAAGTTATCACTGGGATAATACATTATGATCAAGTAGGATTTATCCCAGGAATGCAGAGTTGGTTCAATATTAGGAAAACTGTTAGTATAATCAATTATATCAACAACAAACCTATCAAATCACATGATCGTATCAATAGATGCTGAAAAACCTTTTGACAAAATACAGCACCCATTCCTACTAAAAACACTAGAGAGTGTAGGAATGGACTGTTCCTTAGAATAATTAGCAGTATCTATCTGATTACCATCAACAAGCATTATTTTCAATGGGGAGAGGCTAGAGGCATTCCCAATAAGATAAGGGGTGAAACAAGGATGGTCATTATCACCACTACTATTCAATATCGTATTAGAAATGTCTCTTAAAAGCAATATTCAGCAGGATTCTGAATTTTACCCCAAAAAGGTAACTTTTTTTTGATCAGATCCTCTGGCTAAATGTTAAGTAGATGGTCATTCTCTATTTCAGTTAAAACTACTTTAATTAAACAGTTCAATCTTTTTAAGCTGTTGATAAAAAGCTGAAGCTATAAGAGCTTTGAGAAGCTATCCATTCATTTTTTTAATTGAAGCTTAATTGAATTTACTGAACTACCACCCAGTCTAATATTTATCTCGTTCAAATATACAGTATTATAATGAAAATGAACATTGTTATAAGTTATGCTGGTTACAGAAACCATAACTTTCCACCAATCTTCTTCCTATAAAGAATATACTGATATATTTGCTATTTAGGAATATCCCTCTTCTCCGTACCTTGGGTTATTCTGATATCTTGATACTTAGATATCTGGTCCAGATAAGCAATAAAGGGATGGAAAATAGGATTATGAAGATGGCTTATATTGGGGCGGCTAGGTGGTGCAGTGGATAAAGCATTGGCCTTGGAGTCAGCAGTACCTGAGTTCAAATCTGGACTCAGACACGTAATAATTACCTGGCTGTGTGGCCTTGGGCAAGCCACTTAACCCCACTGCCTTGAAAAATCTTTAAAAAAAAAGATAGCGTATATATCCTCAGAATATCTAGTTAAGACTTTCAGAATTCATTTCTAAAATGGGAAAACAACCTTAACTAAGATGAGGATGGTGGTTAGTGGGAACTAACTACAACTGCTATGCTGAGAGACATCTAGAGCAAAGAAGACCTGTATGAGAAGTTGTCATCTCTCATTTTGCTGGTACTTGAATTCAGATAGATCATAGGATGTCAGAGCCAGAAGGAATTTAAAGATGGTATCCTATGCATGCCACCTTTGTAGATTGTGAAATGGATGAGGAAAAATGAAACTATGACAGTTCTCAAGACATGCAGTCCAGTGTTTTTTGAAATACATCATAGCTGCCTAACCTTTTTTTTAGGAAATTAAAGATTCACTTAATGTAAGGAAAAATTTTAGTCCTAGGATTTGTTCTTTTTAATTTTCTTTTAAGAATGCAGTAAACTGCATTTTCACCTAATCATAGAAATGAATAATTCTATTTGCTAATATAAGGTTTTAAAATTAAAATACCATAGCAGCATCCTGAGAGGTTGCCCGGACCTTTAAAGGCAGTCTGTAGAGACAGAGCAATTTGATTTCCTTCCTGACCTACTTTTCCACTAGCCTAATAATTTCTTTTAAAATTCTAAGGGGCAGCTAGGTGGCACAGTGGACAAAGCACTGGCCCTGGAGTCAGGAGTACCTGGGTTCAAATCTGGTCTCAGACACTTAGTAATTACCTAGCTGTGTGGCCTTGGACAAGCCACTTAATTCCATTTGCCTTGCAAAAAAAAGAACCTAAAAAAAAATTCTAAGGTAAAAAAGCAACTCGACCTTTTCTGGGGTTGTTTTATTATCTAACTTAAGAGTGAACATTAGAACTCATTAGTTTACTAAAGGTCAATGCTATTGTAAAGGCAGACTGGTATATGGATTTGAATTCAGTAAGAAATGGGTTCAGATTCTACCCTAAACACTTATTAGTCTTGGATCCAAGGCAAACCACTTAATCTCCATTTTACTAGCCTCAGGAAGCTTCATCAGCCTTAGACATGCTTGCTATTTCCCTTAGTGGAGACCAGTCCATTGTTCAAATCACAAATTCCTTTATGTAATAGTGATATTTTTAAAGGGATGTGAAATGGAATAACATTTTGAGGTTTCATTAAGAATATTACAAAAATCTAACAATTTACCATAGATCTAGCCATTTACCATAGATAGTATGCTAAGATCACAGATTTAAGAACTGAAAGAGACCTTTGGCATCATCTTCCAAATCCTTTCTTTTACAAATGAAAATACTAAAGCCCAGAAATGCTTAAGGATTTTTTCATGATTCCCCAAACTTAAGTGGCAGAGCCAGAATGCAAAGTCAAGTACTTGGACTCCCCCATCTTGCACCTCTTCTGCTGGAGCAAGTTGCTCCTAATGTATGAATTTTCATTGTTGTTCTCCCACTGAATTATAGCAAAAGAACTTTCTGTGCAGTTATCAGTTTATGATATAGATTTCATACGGTTCAAACTCATTCATTTGATAAACTAGGAAAATGAGGCCAGAAGACTTCAAATAACTATATGATGTGGGTATTCCTACCCATCTGTCCACAAACCTAGTCCTCTATCTCCAATGGGTTTTTCCCTTAAAGGAGGCCAATAGGCCATTTTTGTAAAACAGTCTTTGCAGCATGGATTGGCTAAATTTAGGACTGGTAAAAGTTGATTTTTATGAAGCGTGGGAAGATGAGATGAGCTTTCCAACCAAGCAGCTCATGCTCACAGTTTTGTGAGCTCATCTTGGATGACCACAACAGTATCAATAAGATGCACAGTATAGTGCTCACAAAGAAACAATACATGGTAAAATCCAGGTTTCAAAAAATTGGGGAATATAATGAGTTTCATGTCAATATTAAAACTTTTCAACTAAATTCATAGAAAAGTAGAAGAGGACAAATATGTGGTTGATGCCTTAAATGAAGGCAAAGGACAATACCAACAAATAAGTTGAAATGATTTCTAATGCCTTACCTGAATACTACTGCTTTCACAAGGAATGACACTGCTTTCTGCAAGAGGTGACATGCACATATGAGAGCTTTCAATACTGAAAGCAATACCTGTCATAAATCCATTTATTGGTAAACTCCCATTACCAACAGTATCCTTAACCCAAATGTTCTCATCTGCTATCTCTACAGGATCAATCATATCTACAGAGCTATTCTCCTTTTCACCTTCAATGTCTTGCAATAAAGGCAATTCTTTCTGATCTTTTGTTATGGACATGGTAGCCACAACTAAATGAGTGCCATCGATCTGTCGGAGATGGACTCCAGTGGGATCTATTGGTGGTAAGGAGCCATCTGTGGGAGGAGCATTTTCCTTTTCTTTTTCTTCTTCTTCATTATGATGCTCAAGAGTAAAAGGAATCCGAATAAGTGAAGTATGGTACTGAGTGCCTCCTTTGCATGTCCCAAGTCTCATAGGAGACCAATTTTTAATTGGAGAGCAACCATCTATATAAGGACTTCTGGTAGAGGAGTTGGTAATGCCATTAGAATTTGAAGCAGAAGGTACATCAGGAGACCGAAAGGTAAACTTCTTTGGTTCTAGAGATGCCAAAAACAAACAAAACATACAAAAATGAGTTCTGAAAATTTATTTCTTGCTAACAAATTTATGATAGCAATAAAAATTCTTATTCAGTAATAACTTTTATTTCAGGAAACTTGCTTCCTATAATTAAAATAATTATTTAACTCTGATTACTAAAAAATAGTATAGACCTATTAAATAATAAGGATCTCTCATTTCATCCTCTTTTCAATCACAGACTAGGTTACACAAAGAGAAATCTCTTAAGAAATATTTTCCAGGGGCAGCTAGGTGGCACAGTGGATAGAGCACCTGCCCTGGAGTCAGGAAGGAGTACCTGAGTTCAAATCTGGCCTCAGACACTTAATTATCTAACGGTGTGGCTTTGGGCAAGCCACTTAACCCCATTTGCCTTGCAAAATCCTAAAAAAAAAAAATTTATATTATAACAATTTGTACAAATATAAGAGTATTTCATTATTTTTTTAACAGATGAGTAATAAAAAGCTTACAATTTCCACTAAAAAATTCTAAACACAATTTTACCAGAATGCTAAAACTTTAAATGTGGAAAAATAAAGAAATAAGTTCTTTGACCAATATTAGACTAAAATTTCAGGGAAGAAGGAATGTTTGATAATAATTCTAATCCAAAATACATTCTTCATTGAATTTCTTTTGAAAATGTAAAATGTGCTATGTGAATGGAATGATGTCCAAAACAAACTATCATTAAATATTTTATATTGTTAGATTTTTTTAGCCTTAATTTCAGATTATTAGAAATGTAGATAGAGCTCATCTAGGCACTGCACTCATAAAACTATAATTCTATTTATATGAAAGAAAAATTTTATACTTCTATAATTCAAAATATCTATAATTTTAATAGCATGGAAACACTACACCCATATAGATCTAACTATTAACACTTTACTGAAGATCAGTAAATTGTTGTTACCAAAAAAATTCATAGCCAAGATTCTCATAATGAGTCTCTCCAAACTTTCAAAGTTGGTCTTTTGAAATCAGGGCTATAGTGAAAGTCTGTTCAGCTTGATGAGACCTGGCAAAGCTTGCATTCCATCACATATCCTTCAAGAACCCTAGATCACCTTTATATCATGATGAAATAATTGAAAAGAACAATAAAAAGATATTATACTTAAGACAAAAATAAAACCCTACTAGACTTACCAGAGAGTGGTGTTTTTCCTATCTGAAAAGCAATTGGAGAGAATGTTGGTGAAGCAAGAGTTGTAGGAGGATGCTGTGGAAATGATGGACTTGTTACGCTTTCCAAGCTATATTTTCTTGTACCTCCCCGAATAGGGCTGGAGGAAAATTGACCCTATGATTTAAAAAAAAATTAAGAGTTTATATACAAACACACACATACAAATAAAAAAAGAGCTTATTTCTCAATCAACCAAAATGCACTCATTTAGCATCTAAGGATTTGGGCTACAAAGAACAAAATTAGAACAGGTCCTGCCTTTGCAAAGCTTACATTCTATCAGGGAAGACAACATGTACAGAAATAAGTATACGCAAAACAAAGACAAAGTCTTTTTGGGAAAGAGTGTATTAGAATTTGGGGTTGGAGGGGAAGGAGAATCAGGAGCAGAATCTTGCAGTCATCAGTAGGACCATTTATTAGGGACTTACTAAAGGCAGGCACTATGCTAAGCATGGGAGATGCAAAGAAAGGCAAAGTCCTAGAACTAAGAAGAGAAAAACAAGGAAAAATCACTGGGGATTAAGAGGAGGTGGAAGAATGCTTGCTTGATTTAAAGAAAGCCATGAGACAACAGAAATAAGAGAGAGAGCACTCCAACCTGGAGTCAAGAGACACAGTGTCTTGCTTGAAGTCAATGTAATTGCACTGAATAATTTGGGAAGAAGTTTGGAAAGGTTTATGTTAGGGGTGGGGAGAGGTGAGGTTATGCAAGATTATAAAATAGTAGACAGTAGATTTTATCTATGATCCTCGAAGTCTAAATGTAAGTTTATTGAGTTATTTATTGTGTAATCAGACTTGTGCCAACAGTTGAGATGTGAGATGAGACATCTTAGCACTAGAGTGGTAGAAGTTTCAGAGGAAAGAAGTGGATGTATTCAAAATGTGTTACAAAAATAAAATTGGCAGGTTATGGCAAGACTGGATAAGGGGAGATTAGAATGGGGAATCAAAGACGAATCCTATGTTGTGAGCATGGGGACCAGGAGGGCAGTGGTGACTGGAAGGAAGGAGAATTTAAAAGCAAAGTTTGTGAGTTCAGCTTTGGATATATTGAATTTAAGATGTCTATAGGACATCCAGGTTCAGTATTTGGAACACAGATGAAGATGTGAGACTGGAGGCAGCAAAAAGATTGAGACTAGATAAGTAGATTTGCAAGTCTAAGCATAGAAATAATAATTGACTCCCTAGAAGCTGATGAAATCAACCCATGACATAGAATAAATGGAGGACTGAAACCAGGAGAAAAAGTATCAGACAGTGTCAAAGGCAGCAAAGAGGGGAAGAGGTCTGAGGCTTTGGAAATTAAGATGCTGGTAACTTGGAAGAGAACAATTTTGGTAAATGATGAGGTTTAAAAGCCAGACTGTAAAGAGTTAAGAAAAGAGTAAGAGGAAATGAAACACCCTGTGGAGAGGAAGGACATAACTTTCTCAAGTTTAGCCACAAAGGTGAGAATATAGATAATAATGGGAATAATTATAGGGAAAAAGTGGGGAAGGCTTGATCAAGGGATTTTTTTTTCTTTAAATGAGGCATATTTGGAAGTAGTAGAAATGGAGCCAGTAAATAGAAATTAAATACAAGCAAGAGAGTGCAGATGATAAAAGAGGAAATCTGCTGGAGGAGAGGGGATGGAATGGGCTACTTGTGCAAGCACAGGTGCTGGCTTTGGTAAGGAGAAAGGTCATCTCATCATGTGAGATAGAGCCCAAAGAAGAAAGTAGATGATGAGAGATAAGGAAAAGGGAAAAGAGGGGGCTCTCTTGGCAAATGATCTTGATTTTTTTTTCCTGTAAAATATGAGGCAAGGTTCTTATGAGCTGAAAGGATAGTGGTAGGGGGGACCTATGGAAGGTTTGAGGAGAGATGAAACGGTTTGGAAGACATGCTGTGGCGAATGGGGACAGAGTGTTAATTATGGAAGTATAGTGAACTAAGCCAGGATGGCTGGTGTGATCTCTACCTTCCTTCTGAAATAAGTATGTAGAAGCAAGGGCAGAGGGTGGTGTGAACAACTAAGCCTGAGACCTGGCAGAACACAATCAGCAATGTAGGGGGATGAAAGGAGACTTAAGAGAAAAGCAAAGTGCAGAGGAAATAGAGAAAAATGAAGAATAAATTCTGGAGATTGATCAAGAGGTGGACAAAGAGCAGAGTCTGGCATTGGAAGGCAATGGGCAAGGTAGAATACTAATAGATTTACACAGATGAAGGAAGTTCAGAGATGAACATGACAGTGGTACATTTGTGGGTGATAGCAAGTTCAAACGTATTACCATTTTTGTGTGTGGCTGAGTTGGGAAGGAAGAGAAGATCATGAGAAAGCAAGTAACTTAATGAACTGGGAATTTAGAATGTTTGAGGGGGTACCAATATGTATTCTTAAAGACCCTGGGTAGGCAGGCAGGAGTTGGAGAGAAAACAGTCAGGAACTGAACTCTCTGAGGAAGAAAAGGGAAGATCCTGGAGATCTGCTACCAGGATTCTGACTGAGTGATAACTATGGATTGCATGATCTCAAGGAGCAGTTCCTGAGGATTGGGAGAGAACCTGGAAGCAGCAATGAGGATCAAGGAGTATTCCAAGTCTCCTACTTCAACCAATGAATCGAGGAAAAGTATAGCCAGTGCTGAGAAGCGGTGGGGTGGGGGTGGGGGGGTGGAAATCCTCAAGTCAAAAGTGGAAAAGGAAAAGATTTAATATGAAAGCAGGACTCCTGTCAATGGATCAGGCATTCCAGAAGGCAAAGTAGAAGGAGCTTCTGCATAGACCACAGGGTGAGGAAGTGGAAAGAAATGAAAAACTGGCCAATCAGGGGGTGGGGAATAAGGTCTGAATGATGACCTGTGAAGGTCCAGAACCATTAGGATGGGAAAGTTATGACTGAAAGAGTTTGTTAACCATTAAGAGAAAATTTTAGAAAGATTATCAGTGTTAAAGGTGTTATGATCTAGGAAGTAGATGAGGAGAGGGTGTGTTCCAGGTATGATGGGAATTTTGATTTCAGCAACATGTAGCAAATCAGCAATTTATTGTTTAATAAATGAATAAAGTGCCTTGTGTAAATGTATTCAATTTGTCTTTGCCTAGGACATTGAAAGATTAAGTGATTTGTCTGTGGTCACACAGCTAGTATGCATTTAGAGGTCAACTTCACTGCAAATTTTCATGATGCCAAGGCTAGCCTTCTCATGTAATAACTAGACAATGTCAATAAAAGTTCATCAATAAATTCCAAAACTGGCGAATGTAGTTACAATTTCATCACTAAGATTTTATTTAACTTTTGAAGGGAGATTCCTCCCAGAAGAAATCCTCCCAGTAATTTCTTTGGTGACAGAGACCTTCATTTTTGTATCCCCAGTGCCTAGCTCACTAGCATGCTTGTTTAATAAATGAATAAAGTGCCTTGTGTCAAAATTAAGTTAATCAAAAAACATTTTTGATCTGTCACATACAGAAAGATAGGACTTCAATCCTTAAGATATTAGTGACAAAGTTTTAGTGCAGCACTTACCGAGCTTGGTGTTTCCACAGCACTCCTACACCTAACTGGGGATAAATCTATTGAATAAAGGACTTCAAGTGATGCTGGAGCATATGGACTCTTGGGAGAAGTTGGAGACAAGGAGTCAGACATACTTCCATTTCCATCTAAAAACAGTTTTCTTCTTAGAGATGAGGAACTGAGGTTTTCTTGAGATTGATCTGCAAATTCATCTGCTCTGAAATAGTCCCCTACATTAATTTAACAGATGATTACATCATTATGTTTGAAAAAGAAAAGGCAAGGTTTTTAGGGGGATTTTTGTTTAAAATGAATAAAATAGTGTTATCAGGTATATGACTGATCCTTATTAATTAAAATTTTGAGTTTCAGTCTGTGGCAGTTTGGTAAAACTTAGTGTGACACAGTCTGTTCAAGTGATTTTAGGGGAAAGAGTAGAAACCTCAGAAAGATCTTCCCCCTCTGAAAGGAGGTGTTTTAAACACAATATTGTCTAATTAATAAAAAGAGCAAACAATACTAAAAATCTAACACCTAAAATGAAAACCTAAATAAATATAATACTTACCTAACAGTTTTTCTAAATTAAAATCCACAGGGAGAGATAATAGTGTTTGGCAAGCAACTGCAAAGGATAAATAAATAATAATCAGAAGAGTAAGTAATATAACCATGTTCACAAACCTAGTAGTTTCTCCTCAGCAAGGGTTTTCCGAAGTGAAGTTAGCACAAGCATTACATTGAGCTAATACTACTTGCTGTACAGTGTCACAATTCCCATATCTAGACTTTCCTGGTGAACCAAGAAGTTTTTCAAGGCTCAAAGGTGTGCCTCAATAGGAAAGGACTGCATGGAGTCCTGAGGGCACCTAGACAGCAGGGGATCCCAGACAATCCCCTTCATTTCAAATCAAAATTTAGGTTCCAATATCTTTTTTAAGTTCAAAAATCTTAGAAGACTATGAAATAACTATTAATTTGCATAATGTTGAATTTATGCCCTTTGTTTGGGCCTTTCACTTTCTAACCTATCTTGAACAAGGAGGCTGTTCACAAGTCTTCATAAAAGCATGGAAGCAAAAAAAGTCAAGTTAGATCTGATGTAAAAGGGTGAAAAATGGACAATGGAGAGCTCCTTCCAGCTTTTCCACTATTTAAGGATGGCATCTAGGGAATCCTCATCATTTTCCACTAGAATATTTTCCCAGTCTTCATCATTTTGGAAACATACTCAAGATGATGATCATTTCCCAACCCTGATGCATTACTTAATCTCAACCCTGATTGGTAACTTCTTCCCTTCCCCTTTTCAACTTCCAGTCATGTGAGACTGGGCTCCTCCTGTCTCACACCTTGCTCTATCTCCCCAAGGGTTTAGCCTGGTGCCAGGGACATCAGAAATAAAAGCTGACTCTGACCTGAGATCCCTCCTGGGCTGTCATCAATGAGATGATTTGGTCAAGCACTTAGCATAAGACCTGGCTCATAGTAGGTGTTATAATTGTGCTTCAGGTTCTGAAGGCAATAATTCCAAAAATATTTTAAGCAATGGCAACTTACCTACAATAAGCACTATTCTTCCAAAGCAATCACTCTGAATACAACAACATTCATTCAGGGATATAATTTTTATTTAAGAAGTTACATTACTTAATGGTTATAGGTGTTTATAATAAACTGAAGTTCCTTTAAAATTTAAATAGGCATTAAAATGCATGGATTTTAATAGTAAATATATCATTACTTATAATGTACTTTTATTTTATAGTTATATATATTTATATACCATTGTTTTTTCCAGAAGGTAGGGTGAGTTCTCTTCCAATTGGAGATACATTGTTTATGTCTATACCTGTAGAAAATGACCAATATGGAAATAAGTTTAACATGAATGTGAATATATATATTATATATACATATATAATATATATATTATATATGTATTTGTTTGCTGTCTTGGAAAGGAGAAAATTTTACAAAAATGAATGTTGAAAATTATCTTTATATGTAACTGGAAACATTATTAAGATAAAAAATTATAATAAAATAGAAAAAAGAAAGTATTCAATTTAACATTTTAAGTTTAGGGGCTTGGTCTTTCCAAAGAAGTGATAAGCCAAATGCATTTTATACTAGATGAGATGTGCAGAAAAAAGTAAATAATATGTAAAAGCATACACTCTGGCATATTTTGATAGCCCTACTACTTCTCTAGACAATACTAAATTTGAAACACAAAATAGTTATAAAAATCACCATACTGGAAAGACACATGATCTATCCAATCCAGATAGATGTTTGGGGATGGCATGATTTTTTTTTTATAATATCAATTTCAAAATATTTCTAAATCTCTCTTGTGGCTTTATCACAAACTACTTTATTGAAACTAGTTATTTCCCAAGCTTTTCTAGCCATGAAATTCTTTGGAGATCAAAATAAAGGTTTACAGGCAGATATGCCTAGAAGTCTTACAATATTCACTAGGCCTGGGACATTGTAGAAATTTGGAGCAATACAGAAAAAAGTTAATTTTCAATTTAAAAAATCAATTTTTGTACAAAAATTACATGAATATTCAAAAAATCTTGGTGCAGTTTTAATAGAAGGGAATTTTGGAAGGGAAATTTCACTAGAAATTTCACAACATCATTCCATATGATGTAGGATTAACAGGTAGATAACTGTAGAAACCTCTAAATTTAAAGTTTTATTGAATATAAAGAATTGTGAAGGTATAAACTAAAATAGAAGACATTAGCAGCTTGAGAACAGAAAGGCAAAATGAGGTTCAAATAGCTCATTAAAAAGATTATGAACAAAAAAAATCTAGTATTTTGGACCATAAATTAAGATAAAGAAATGATATAATGTTGTCAGGGACAGATTACACCTAATGTCAATAAAGATCTATTGAAAATGATGGTGAAAAGTTAAAACTTCTCAAATATACTGTAAAAAAGAACAATAAATGAAAATCAGTAATTCATAGGAGAAAACATTCAAAAGTAGAATAGTAAGAAAAGACTTGAATTCAGATACTTAAATACAAATATGCATAGCACAGATACTAAAAAAGGGAAATAGAAATCTTAATTCAAGGGGGTAAATTAGAACATGTGCTTGGAGGAATATGATCATGATCTTCAAGAGAAATGATATACTTATTAATTTGCTTTAATGAATCAACAAATATTTTTAAGGTACCATATGAGGGTTTCACTGGAACTTACATTCTACTGAGGGAAGATAGTATGTTTGCAGAAAAGTAAACTTTAGTTGTTGTTCAATTGTGTCTGACACTTGTGACCCCATTTGGGATTTTCTTGGCAAGGATACTGGACTGTTTTGTCACTTTCTTATTCAATTTATTTCACAGATGAGGAAATCAAGATGAACAGGGTTAAATGACTTGCTCAGGGTCACACACTGTAAGTGTCTGATATAACCCTTTGGGAAAGGCGGGTAATGGGACAACAGATATTTTAAAATGGCCAAAAACTCCCCTTGAAGAGGGGAGCAGAGCAAAACATTTTACTTTTGGATGGTCTTTAACTGTTAGAAAGGGTTTTCTTTCCTCCCTGATATCAAGTGTTTTTTGTCAGTTCTTCTTCCACATAACACCCATTAAATGTCTGAAGGCAGCTTTCATGTCCCTCCTGAGTATTCTCTTCTCCAGACTAAACCTTCCCAGTTCAATCAATCAGCACATAACAGATTCAGTCTGTGTACCCTGTTAGTTTAAGGTTCAATAATGGAATAAAATGAGGCACTTATAGGTCATTCCACAGTTAACAAAAAAAAAAAAAAAAAAAAAAAAAGGAATTACTTAGCCAGAGCAGAAAAAGATATGCACCACTGGTTCAACTGACTGAAGCTCCCTTGCCTGTGTTACCCAGCCAAGACTCAAAGCACCTCTGGAGATTTTCCTAGCTGCTTTATACTCAAGCAACAAGAAAGCTAGGACTTTATCTCTCTGAGCAAACCAATGTCCTGAAGAGCTTCTAGAGCAGAGGTGTCCAACTTTCAGCACATGTGTTTAACCCCCCTCTGCCTTTATGAAAAGCATTTCAAAAGCATGGGTTAAAAAGGACAGATACATTCATCAAAGACCTCCTGCAAGTAAACAATGAACCATGGTTGACAATTCTAAAGTGTACTATTGAGGTACACTCTCCATTTACCTTTTGCAACTCCTTTTCCAATTGGCCAATTCTATTTTTGAAAGAGCTTTCCATTTGATCAATTGAGGTTTTAAGAGAATTATTTTCTTTTTGCATTTGCCCAACTGAGGATCTGAGAGCATTATTCTCATTTTATATTTGTCCAATTGTATTTTCCAATGATTTGTTTTCTTGTTGCAAGTTTTAATCTTCTCCTGGTTTTCTTTTCCCAAATTTTCCAATTGATTTTTAAACTCCTTCCTAATTTCTTCAAGGAAGTCTTTCTGTACTTGAGACCAGATCATATTCTCCTCAAAAGTTTTAGGTCTCTCTGAGTCAGGGTCTTTTCCTTCCAAGAATTTTTCTATGGATTCACCTTTCCACTTACCTTTCTTCATTTTGCTAAGACCTTGAATGGGGGGGGGGGGGCTGGTTCATAGAGGTTTGGTGTTGGGATCCCTAGAGGCTTTACTCACTGAGTGCAATACCTCCAGCCAGCCAGTAGGAGGTGCTGGCTGCTTTCTCTGGAGTGTCTGTGACCTCTGATTGAGGCCTATTCCCTTAGCCTGGAGGGAGTAATTGAAGTTGTTAAATATTTTTGTCTTCAATCAATGGTGGGCTCTACCCTGGGGTGAGGTCATCCCCTCTCCCTATTGTCAGCTGGACTGGTTCTCCTGCTCACACATCCGTGCCTAGGGCAGAAGTAGTCTGTAACTGTGTTTGTTCTGGGAAGAGGCCTCAGCTTCAGAGCCCAGGGATGATGTTTGCAGCTCTCCTGCACCCGAACTCTCCCCCCAGCCCTGTTGGCAAGCTTCCAAGGGTCAGTGCAAACCCAATGCCTCTACTCCCTAGTTGACCCAAGCCTCCGTGGTCGACCAAGCTCTAGCCCCACTGATCAAGCAAGTCTAGGGGTACCTCCCTCTGCACTCAGACTCACCCAGGAACTTGGAAAACAAATCCTGAGGTAGATATTCTTTCTCCTGGTTTTTCTTTTGTGGTTTTGTGGATTGAATTTCTGTCAAGAGGTTTGTTTCATATCATAGATGGGGAAAGATCGGGAGACTTTAGAACTATGCCTGTCTTCTCTCTGACATCTTGGCCAGAAGTCCTGAGGTACACTCCCAAGATAACCATTTAGCCATTTCCAAGTCCATCTAACAGTATTACTGTCTTGACAATCTAAGAATGAGCTATCTATAACTACAAATGCCTATAAAATATAATTTTTCCTTAATTCCAAGGGGTGGGGGTGAGAAGTGAGATCATAGCATATCTAAAAGCATAGAAAAGCAAATAATGTTGCATAAGAATATCAGCATTTAGGTCAGTTTAGCTAATCCAGAAAGGAGAGTAATGAGGAAATAAAGACCCTGAAAGTTAGGTTAAAGCTACACTTTGAAGATCTTTAAAGGTCCAAAAGAAGTGTTTCCATCTTATTTTAAAGGCAAGAGAAAATCATTGAAGCTTCTTAAACAATATAGTAACATGGCCAAATTCAACAAGCCATTATTGAACTCCCAAAGAAAAAAATCTGCAGAGCCAGATAGATTTACAAGGGAATTCTATCAAACATTTAAGGAACAATTGGTTCAAATTCTATATAAACTCTTTGGAAAAACAGGTGAAGACAGAACTCTGCGTAATTCTTTCTATGACACCAATATGATGCTGATAGCTAAATCAGGAAGAATTAAAACAGAAAAAGAAAATTATACACCTATCTTTCTAATGAATATAGATGACAAAATATTTTTTAAATTTATTTATTTTTCTTATTTTGTAGAAATGATGTTTTTTAAACATTACTAAATATTCTTGTTTAAGAGTAAACATAATACTCCCTCCCCCAAAAAACATATAGACCCACATGAGCGATAAAGTAACAAGTAGAGAAAAAAATAAAAATTAAAAAAAATAATGGCAATAATTGTAGGTATGGCCAGGTGGCGCAGTGCATGGAGCACCAGCCTTGGAGCCAGGAGCACCCAAGCCCAAATCTGGCCTCATACACCCAGCAATCACCCAGCTGTGCAGCCCCAGGCAGGCCACCCAACCCCATTTGCCCAGCAACCCCCCCAAAATAAAAATAAAAAATATGCTTCAGTCCATGTTCCAACACCACCAGCTCTGTCGTGGGTAGATCACATTCTTTACGATAAGTCCGTCACAAAAGTTACTTCCATACTTTTCCACCATTGCCATTGATGATTGCAACTCCCTCCTTTGGTATTTCTCCACTACCATGTACTAATATTTTCTCTCTCCTTTCACTCTGACTCTGCTGTAGGGTAGCTGAGTAGTGTAGCAGACAGATCCCTTGCCCTGGGCCAATAGGCCCCGAGGCCCCATACCACCCCTTAGGCCCAGCATCTACCTGGCCCTATGGTCCCAGACAGACCATCCAATCCCAGCCCCTTGCAAGAAGTAAAAAAAGAAAATGTGTTATATCTGACCACTCTCCCCCCTATGGCCCATCCTTTCCTCCATTACTCACATCCCCACCTTCCCCCTGTCCCCCCCACTCTCTCTCCTTCTTACTCCAGATGCCTATACCCCATTGAGTAGATATGCTGTTTCCTCTCCTAGCCACCTCTGATGAAAGCAAAGATTCCCTCATTCCCCCCTTGCCTTCCCCCCCTCTTCCATATCATTGCAATAGCTCATTGTAATAAAGAAAAATCTTATTATATGAAATATCTTGGCCTATTCCCCTCTTCTTTTTCTTTCTCCCATTACATTTCCCTTTTATCTACTGACTCCATTTTTACACCACATTATATCTTCAAATTCAGCTTTCTCCTGTGCTTCATCTATAAAAACTCCTTCTACCTGCTCTATTAAATGAGAAGGTTCATATGAGTATTATCAGTATCATTTTTCTATATAACAATACACATAGTTAATCTTCATTAAGTCCCTCATATTTTACCCTTCTCCTCCACTCTCTATGCTTCACCTAAGTCCTGTATGTGAAGATCAAACCTTCTGTTCAGCTCTGGCCATTCCAACAGGAATGTTTGAGATTCCCCTGGTTCATTGAAAGTCCATCTTTTTCCCTCAAGAGGACATTCAGTTTTGTTGGGTATTTGATTCTCAGTTGCATCCTAAGCTCTTTTGCCTTCCGGAATATTATATTCCAAGCCCTATGAGCTTTTAATATAGTTGCTAGTAAGTCCTGTGTGATCCTGACTGCAGCTCCATGATGTTTGAATTGTGTCCTTCTGGCTACTTGTAATATTTTCTCTTTGACTTGGAACTTGGCTATAATATTCCTGGGGGTTGTTTTTTTTTTTTTTGATCTCTCTTGGGGAGATCAGTGGATTCTCTCCATTTCTATTTTGCCCTCTGCTTCTAGGATATCAGGGCAATTTTCCTGTAGTATTTCTTTGAAAATGATGTCAAGGCTCTTTTCCTGATTATGACTTTCAGGTATTCCAATAATTTTTAAATTATCTTTCTTAAACCTGTTTTACACATCAGTTGTTTTTTTCAGTGAGATGTTTCACATTTTCTTCTAATTTTCCATTCTTTTGCTTTTGAAGTATTGTGTCCTGATTTCTCATAAAATCAGCAACCTCCCTCAGTTCCATTCTTTGTCTGAAGGATTTGTTTTCTTCAGAGAGCTTTCTTATCTCTTTTTCCATCTGGCCAATTCTGCTATTTAAAGCCTTCTTCTCAATAACTTCTTGAACTGTTTTATCCATTTGACCTATGCTGGTTTTTAGCATGTTATTTTCTTCAGCATTTTTTTGGATATCCTTGACTAAGCTGCTGACTTCTTTTTCATGTTTTCCTGCATCTCTCTCATTTCTTTTCCCAATTTTTCTTCTATCTCCCTCACTTGATTTTCAAGTCTTTTTTGAGCTCTGTCATAATCTGATCCCAATTTCTGTTTGTCTTGGAGTCTTTAGATGCAGGAACTTGTACTTTCTCATCTTCAGATTGAGTTTTTTGATCCTTCTTGGGATCACAGGCAAAGTATTTCTTAATGGTATTACTCTTTTTTCTCTCTGCTTACTCATTTCTCCAGCCTGTGCCTGGTTTTGGGGTGCTTACTGAGCTTTTGAGTATTACTGGGACACCTCCCACAAGGATCTCCATGTGTGAGGCTGTCTTGCTTCCTGGTCTGTGAATGACCACAAGTGCACCCCTCTGCTATTGGGGGATGAGGTGGGTGGGTGGGGCCTGTTGTTCTATGCGGGGCCTAGACTGCGATCAGGATCTGAATGTGGTCAGAACCCCAGAGTACTGTTCCAGGGACAGAGGTCAAAGCTGGGCAGTCTCTCTCTACTCCCCTCCCTAGGCTCACCACTCATGCCCTGGGGGCTCCTGCTTACCAGCTTCTGCTTCCAGTTCCTGGATCTGGGCTGCCAAGGCCATGCTGCTCACTATGTACCCTGAGGGCTGGACTTCACGTGCACACTCTGGCAGAGGCACCCCCTCAGATCCCTCAAGTGGTTCCTGGTGCTCCCTGGGGTGTAGGTCAGGAAACTTCCCTCACTGCTGTGAGCCTTGGCTCCCAGCTCCCTGGGGCTGCCTCTCGGAGGATGAAGTTCCTTTGCTCTGGTGTGTTACCCCTCCAACCCCGTGGAGTAGAGCCTTTCTCCTCTTTTCCACGTTACCTTGGGCTGGAGAATTGCCTCACTGGATCCCTCTGTGGATTCTGTCTCTCGAAAATTTAGAGTACTTAGTTTATAAGTTTTAAGAGAGAGAGCACCTAAGAGATAATCCTCTCCTGTTGCCATCTTGGCTCCACCCCTCAGATGCCAAAATCTTAAATAAAATCTTAGCAAAAGGACTACAACAAGTTATCTCACTAGGATAATACATAATGATCAAGTAGGATTTATTCCAGGGATGCAGGGTTGGTTCAATATCAGGAAAACTGTTAGTATAATTAATTATATCAATAACAAACCTATCAGAAATCATGATTATATCAAGAGACGCTGAAAGAGCTTTTGACAAAATACAGCACCCATTCCTATTAAAAAACACTACAGAGTGTAGAAATAAATGGATTGTTCCTTAAAATAATAAGCAATTTCTATCTGAAACTATCAACAAGCATTATATGCAATGGGGATAGGCTAGAGGCATTCCCAATAAGATTGGGGTGACACAAGGATGCCACATTATCGCCACTACTATTCAATATCGAATTAGAAATGTTAGTCTCAGCAATAAGAGAAGAAAAAGAAATTAGAACTGGGAAGGAAGAGACAATACTCTCACTTTTTGCAGATGGTATTACCTAGAAAATCCCAAAAAATCATCTTAAAAAACTACTAAAAATAATTAGCAACTTTAACAAAGTCACAGGATATAAAATAAACCCTCATAAATCTTCAACATTTTTATATATATGCCTAGCAAGATGCAGCAGAAAGAGCTAGAAAGATAAATCCCATTCAAAGTACCTTCAGATAATATAAAATACCTGGGAGTCCACCTGCCAAGGAAGACTCAGAAATTTTTTGAAAAAATTACAAAACATTTCTCACACAAATAAAATCAGATTTAAATAATTGGGCAAATATCACCTGCTCACAGGCCGAACTAATATAAAAAAATGACAATTCTACCAAAATTAAACTACTTCTTTAGTGTCCTACCAATCAACATTCTAAAAAATTACTTTAATAAGCTAGAAAAAATTGTAAGTAAATTCATATGGAGAACTAAAGTCGAGAATCTCCAGGGATTTAATGAAAAAAGTGCAAAACCCTTTACCAAGATAAGATCCAAATGGTTACAGGATTTAGACATAAAAAACAATACTATAAGCAAATTACAAGATCAAGGACTAGTTTACCTGTCAGATTTATGGAAAGGGGAATAGTTTATGACTAAGGAAGAGTTGGAGAACATAACCAAAAACCAATTAGATCATTTCGATTACATTAAATTAAAAAGCTTTTGCACAGATAAAACCACTGTAACCAAGATCAAAAGAAATGTAGTAAATTGGGAAACAATCTTTATAACTAATGATTCTGACAAAGGACTCATTTCTAAAATATACAGAGAACGGAGTCATTATTTAAAAAAAAAAAAGCCATTCCCCAATTGACAAATGGTCAAAGGATATGAAAAGGCAATTTACAGATGAGATCAAAGCAATACATAGCCATATGAAAAAATGCTCTAAATGATTAATTATTAGAGAAATGCAAATTCAAGCTTCTCTGAGGTACCTTCTCAGATTGGCCAATATGACCAGAAAGGATAATAATCATTGTTGGAAGGGTTGTGGGAAATCTGGGACACTATTACACTGTTGGTGGAGCTGTGAACTCATCCAGTCTTTCTGGAGAGAAATTTGGAACTACCCCCAAAGGGCAACAAAAACGAGCATACCCTTTGACCCAGCAATACAACTACTGGGTCTATACCCTGAAGAGATGATGAAAAAGGGTAAAAGCATCACTTGTACAAAAATATTTATAGCAGCCCTGTTTGTGGTGGCAAAGAATTGGAAATCAAGTAAATGTCCTTCAATTGGGGAATGGCTTAGCAAACTGCCATATATGTATGTTATGGAACACTACTGTTCTATTAGAAACCAGGAGGGATGGGATTTCAGAGAAGCCTGGAGGGATTTGCATGAGCTGATTCTAAGTGAGATGAGCACAACCAGAAAAACAATGTATACCCTAACAGCAACATGGGGGTGATGTTCAACCTTGAAGGACGCGCTCATTCCATCAGTGCAACAATCGGGAACAATTTGGGGCTGTCTGCAAAGGACAGTGCCATCTGTATCCAGATAAAGAGCCATGGAGTTTGAACAAAGTTCAAGGACTATTCCCTTTAATTTAGAAAAAAAACCAGATATCTTATTGCTGGATCTTGTTATTTCTTAGACTTTTTTGTCTCTTCCTTAAGGATATGATTTCTCTCTCATCACACTCAATTTGAGTCAATGTATAACATGGAAACAAAGTAAAGACTGACAGATTGCTTTCAGTGGGGGAGGGAAGTAAGATTGGGGGTAAATTGTAAAAATCAAATAATGTCTTTAATAAAAATAAATTTTAAAAAAAGAAAAAGTACAAAAGAAGGTGGCTTAGCGCTACCAGATCTAAAATTATAAAGTATCAGTCCTCAAAACTGTCTAGTATTGGGTAAGAAATAGAGTGGTGAACCAGTGGAACAGATTAGGTGCAATAGCAGGAATCGATTATAGTAATCTGCTGTTTGATAAACCCAGAGTTCAATTAGTGGGATAAAAACTCTCTCTTTGATAAAAACTGTTGGGAAAATTGGAAGTTAGTATGGCAGAAACTTGGATAAGACCAACACCACACACCCTATACCAAGATAAGATCAAAATCAAAACAGGATTTAGACATAAAAAAACAGTATTATAAGCAAACTAGGAGATCAAGGAATAGTTTATATTAGAAACCAGGAGGAATGAGAATTCAGGGAAGCCTGGGAAGATTTGCATGAACTGATGCTAAGTGAGATGAGCAGAACCAGAAGAACACTGTACACATTAACAGCAACATGTGTGTGATGGTCAACCTTAATGGACTTGCTCATTCCATCAGTGCAACAATCAGGCACAATTTTAGGATATCTGTAATGGAAAATACCATCTGTATCCAGAGAAAGAATTGTGGAATTTGAACAAGACCAAAGACTATTACCTTTAATTTAAGAAAAACCTGTTATCTTATGTAATTTTGCTCTTATTCTTATGTTTCTTCCTTAAGGATATGATTTCTCTCTCATCACATTCAACTCAGATCAATGCATACCATGGAAACAAACAAACAAAATAAAAGACTCACATTTACTGGAATGACATTGTGAAGGTTGTTTTCCTTCATGATCAGTCCAAGGAGAGGGTACAATGACACCCTTAGTGAAAAACTGGAAGAAATGAAAGATTTTTGGATATCAATTCTTCACAAAATGTAATTTTATGTATTAACCCCCCTCTAAAAATTGATGAATATCTTTTGTGTATGCAAAAATACATGAATATCTGGATGTTTGTCAATCAGAATATATACCTAAACTGCTTAAATACACCCCAACGCTAAAACTGAAAGTACATTTCAAATGAATTGTTTTGAATGCTACTGATCAATAAATTCATCTAATTTTTAAAACGAGTCTGTTATCTTAACCATTCAGATTGTAAATAAATAAATTTACATGCACAGGTACTCTCAGAAACTGATACCAACAAAATTGATATAAACAAATCCCTATGGGTAAAGAGCCAATTATTGGCAGCAAAAGAAAATGAGTCACTAATATGTATATAGAACCCAGCATGTAGTAAACACTAAATATGCTTTAGCTATATGTATTTATATCCAAAAACCTTCTTGATAAAGAATATTTCATCTTGATGTAAATTGGGTTTTTTTCCAAATAAAATCAATGAGAAGTATGATTATCTATTCTCATTTGATGAAGAAAACATATTAACAAAGTACACATAGGTAGGAGGAGTTGACAATAAAAGGAGAAATTCTAATGGAAATTTATAATGGAAACAAAATCAATTCATGGCAGCAGACATATTTTACTCCACTTTCTTCATTTTCAGGATAATTTAAGAGATTTAATGGATCACTTCACTTAGACATTTAATCTTTAGTCTGTCCCTCTAAGGTTTTACTTTCTAAGATTCCACTTTAAAATAAGGTAAGATAACAAGGAATTTCAGAAAAAATAAATATATACATTATAGCCAAAAATATTTTCATCTCCATAGTTAGATTTTTTTTTAGTAAATTTTAAGATTGATTTTTATTTCTTCTCTCAAATCACTGATTATTAACACATGTTAAAGTATATAACGGTTTCTAAAATGCATATTTCTAAAACAAGAGATTAAAAATGAAGGGTACATGTTTCTGGGTCAAATGATATGGATGTGAAAGTACTAGATGAAGGAGGCAGATGGTAGCACATAGTAAGAGATACTTGACAGTATTGTGAGACTTTTTAAAACAAGTTTTATCTAGAAAAGCAAAGGACAGTATATGTTTAAGTTTATGGAGAAGACATATATAAGGATATCTAGTTCCTGATCATGCCATAGCCAAAGACTTTTCCAGTCAACTGTAAAAAATTATGAGAAACAAACATTGATCAACAAAGGCTTAAAAATTTTCAAAATGTGTACATGCATATATCCATTCACATACATATATGAGGGGGTGTATGTGTGTGTATATAGGACCTTTTAAAAAAATGAAGAGAGGAACAAAGAATCTTAGATCTTATGAGAATTCTCTAAAACAGCAAAAATACTACAACACATGAGGACCTAAGTATCTTTAGACAAGAAAATAGCTGGAAAGGAAGAAAATGAAAAATGAATTTTACATTTATGTGACTGTCAAAATGTTTTTAGTTTTCATTAAAAATTGCCTATATTTATAAAATATAAATGTACTTTATAATTAATAATCTTTAAAGGTATTCAAGGGAGAGGAAAAACCATTCATTTCTATCAAGATTTTCAACAGTTCAAAATATTCAATATATTTAATTTAATATAAACTTCTATTCAAAAGAGCAATCTATGTCCATCAATATCGAGGAGGCATGGAAGAATTTTAAACACACACACACATGCACAAACACATGTATATGCAAAATGATAAATCAATTTCAATATAGTGAATAGAAATTTGGTTTTAAATTTTTAGATAAACCTTTTACGTTAAAGTTTAGAATGTAAAATATTCTGGATAAAATAACCAACAATATTAATAATTGTAATGCAGTACTTTTTAGTACATCTAAGTCAACAGTCTTTGGGGAAAGCTATTTTATTGGTTATATTTTCACACTTATGAATCTAAATCACAGGAAACCCCCATAAATACTAAGCAGGCTTATACTTCTAATTTTTTTTTTCTTGAAGAAACTCAGATCAAGGGGGGAAAAAAGGGTCAATCAAAATTTAAGCAATTCTTCCAGGGGAAAAAAGTGATGATTATGATTAGAAATCTAAGAAAAGGATCTCTTAGGTTCTTGGTAGGGAGGGGGAAGCAAAACTCTTTGGGGAATGTTTATTACAAAAGGGAAAGGAAAGTAGAAAAAAAAAGACAAAACAAAAACATGACAGAGTTAGCTAAATATTTCCCTGTTGTACTATGTAGCTATATTAACAGAGAACAAAAGTTTATCCAGCTTGATGTTCAAAAGTAATTTTAATTACCTCTTCAATCGCTTTTTGTCTTTTGTCTTCCACATCTTTATCTATTCTATATAAGGTAAAGAAAAAAATAACCATGCCATTACTTCATCAAGTTGGAGATTTAAAAAAAAACATATAAAAGTACTAATTTTATTAAATGCAAAGAAGATAACTTTTAGATTCAATTCACAAAAAACCCCAGCATCCTAAAACTATTGTGTGTACTTTGTTGCCTCCTTTTCATTAAAATATAGTAGAACAATTTTCTCTAGAGACTTT
This sequence comes from Macrotis lagotis, assembly GCF_037893015.1. Lineage (NCBI taxonomy): Eukaryota > Metazoa > Chordata > Mammalia > Peramelemorphia > Peramelidae > Macrotis > Macrotis lagotis. The sequence goes on along the minus strand of NC_133663.1, from coordinate 125,063,795 downwards.
TTATTTATACAATAATTTTTAATCTTACCATATTATAGATTCATGTGAACAAACTAACAATTGAAATGTTACAGAAAACTAAAATAACCATCCAAATTCCTCCTTCATTTTTCAGACTATAAAATCCAAAAGTAACTATTTTACATGATTAATTGTACTGTCTTTCTTACAACTTTGAAAAAGCAAAGTAAGATTTATAATGATGAAATTAACTTAGGTAGAAAATATGAGGTTTGCCCCTATTAATTCCTTCTTCACCATCAATATGTTACATAAAAACAACAAATAGCTCCTAAAATAAACATAAAGATTTGTCAATATTTCAGATCTTGAGCAATGTTTAAATATGTCCCAGTGGCTGGGGCAGCTGACTTCAATATGCACACAAGAACTATAATAAAAATATATTAAGCTTCCAATGTGTACAGAAATACTTTATGAACTGAGATAAAAAGTTAGATAATGTACAATCCCAACACTCAAGGGCTTTGACATCTAGCAAGCAGAAATTCATTAACTATAGGACATGATAATGAAAGGCAGTACTAGGGTGGTCCACTGAAATCAGAAGAAACAGACTTAGGAGCTTGAAATTTTAATGCCATAAAATGTGACACATGATATGCACTAGGGCACCATGAGAGGTGCTGGAAAATATAGAGATAAAAACTGAGCAGTCCTTGCCCTCAAGGACCTTACAAATACTCGATTTGGGAGAAACACCACATAGAAAACTGAATTCAAAATATATATACAAAGTTCTTTGTGTCAGAGACCAAAGAATGATTCTAGTTATAGAGGACAGTCTATAAAATGTACAAAAGATGAGAGATGGAATATAGTATTCAAGGATTTTCAACAATTTGGAACATAGAGTATATTAAAAAAGAAAACTGCTGTAGAGGTTATAGTCCCCTAAAAAGACTCTGACTTCCTTTTAGGATATTTTTGCCTTCCACTAAGTTTGGCAAGTTCAGGTTTGCTCATCCTAAGAAAAAAAATTAGCCGCTGAATACTGACAGTAAAAATTAGATTTTCCTGGAATTGAGTCAATTGTCTATAATTTATTTACCACAATAAAAAGGGAGAGAATGTAACCAACAGCCTTTGTCTTTCCAACCTTAACAATCAGTCCATTAATTCACAAGAGGGAATTGATTCTTGACCCTTCACTATTGTGAAGAAGGATTTTTAGTAGTCTTTCTATTTCTTGTATTTCATCCTTCCTCATATATACTGTGTGGTCTTCATTAGCTTGATTTTTAAATACAATCTCAAAAGCTTGCATCAATGAGTCTCATGAAGTATAATCCATATGGAGATATCCTGAAGTTAACAGGAAGAGCTCAGAAAAGGAGTCAGGGATAGAGACTGCCAAGGAACTATTATCAAGAGGTACAAAGAAGGAGAGGTTCAAAGATAAGGGAAAATTTTGTGATAACCTGCAGAGGTTAATGTTTATATTTCTGCCTTGGCCAAGGGACTGCTACTTATGCTTAAAGAAGAAAAGATTTTGAAGCTCAGCAAATATCTCTCCAGATTCCATGTTATCAGAAAGAATGAAATATTTCTCTGAAAAAGAAAAGTAGAGGAGTTTCAATGTGAAAACAAAGAGATTAAGAGGAATCATTAATGGCATCAGAAGAATGAAAAGACTGTAACAGAAGAAAGAAAAAAGGAACCCCTTAAAACTTTGAGCTAAGTAACAGAAAAGAGGCTGTTTAAAAATTTATAGGACACAAAATCTGAGAAAGTAGCCAGCAATGAAACCCAGTCTCAGATGTCTCACAAATATACAAGGTTTATCTAATAAGAAAATTAGAGGAGGCGGAGCCAAGATGGCAACAAGAAGGGATCTAGTCTTAGGAGCTCTCTGATAAAACTTAAGCTAAGGACTCTAACTAAACCTTCGAGAGACAGAACCCACAGAGGGACCCAGTGAGGCAGTTCTCCTACTCAAGGTAACCTGGAAAAGAGCAGAAAGTCTCTGCTCCCCGGGGTCGGAGTGGTGGCCCACCAGAGGGGTGGCCCGCCAGAGCTAAAAAACTTCAGCCTCCTGGAGGCAGCCCCAGTTGCTGGGAGTCTCAGCTCACAGCAGCGGGGAGTCTCCTGACCTGCGACTCGGGGAGGGAGGGGCACAGAGTGGGGGACCAGCAGGGGACCTTTGCCAGAGCAAGCACGTGGAGCCAGCCCAGCCCTCAGGGCACACGGCAAGCTGCCTGGCCACTGCATTCCAGATCCAGGAAAAAGAATCAGGAGCAGGTAAGCAGGAGCCCCCAGGACATGAGTCCATTGAACAGAGGGAGAGGAGTGAAGAGAGACTGCAGAGCTCGGTCCTCTGCCCCTAGAACAGGACTCTGGGGCTCTGAACACATTCAGATCCTGATCGCAGCCTAGGGCCACCCCAAATAGAACAGCAGGGGCCCTCCCATCTCAGCCCTGTGGCAGAGGGGGGCACTTATGGTCATTCACAGACCAGGAGGGAGGACAGAGCCTCACACACTGAGACTCTTGTGGGAGTGTCCCAAAAGCGCAGGAAGCACCCCAAAACCAGGCCCAGGCTGCAAAAATGAGCAAGCAGAGAAACAAAAGGAAGACTATTGAGAAATATTTTGCAAATGAGCCCAAGAAGGATCAAAATACTCAGTCTGAAGATGAGGAAGCACAAGCTCCTGCATCTAAAGACTCCAAGATAAACAGAAATTGGGCTCAGGCTATGACAGAGCTCAAAAAAGACTTTGAAAATCAAATGAGGGAGTTGGAAGAAAAACTGGAAAAAAGAAAGGAGAGAGATGCAGGAAAAACATGAAAATCAAGACAGCAGCTTAGTCAAGGAAATCCAAAAAAATACTGAAGAAAATAGCATGCTAAAATCCAGCTTAGGTCAAATGGATAAAACAGTTCAAAAAGTTATTGAGAAGAATGCTTTAAAAAGCAAAATTGGCCAGATGGAAAAAAGAGATAAGAAAACTCTCTGAGGAGAACAAATCCTTCAGACAAAGAATAGAATTCAGGGAGATTGATGAATTTACCAGAAATCAGGAATCAATACTTCAAAACCAAAAAAATGAAAAATTAGAAGAAAATGTGAAATATCTCATTGAAAAAACAACTGATATGGAAAACAGACTCAGGAAAGATAATTTAAAAATTATTGGAATACCTGAGTCATGATCAGGAAAAGAGCCTTGACATCATTTTCAAAGAATTACTACAGGAAAATTGCCCTGATATTCTAGCAGAGGGCAAAATAGAAATGTAGAGAATCCACCGATTCCCCCTGAGAAAGAGATCCCAAAAAACCAACCCCTAGGAATATTATAGCCAAGTTCCAGAACTCCCCAGTCAAAGAGAAAATATTACAAGCAGCCAGAAGGACACAGTTCAAATATTGTGGAGCTGCAGTCAGGATCACACAGGACTTAGCAGCAACTACATTGGAAGCTCGTAGGGCTTGGAATACAATATATAGGAAGGCAAAAGAGCTCAGAATGCAGCCAAGAATGAACTACCCAGCAAGGCTGAATGTCCTCTTCCAGGGGAAAAAGATGGACTTTCAATGAACCAGGGGAATTTCAAATGTTCCTTTTGGAATGGCCAGAGCTGAACAGAAGGTTTGATCTTCAGATACAGGACTCAGGTGAAGCATGGAGATTAGAGGAGAGGGGGGGAAATATGAGGGACTTAATGAGGATGAACTGCATGTATTCCTGTATAGAAAAATGACACTGATAATACTCACATGAACCTTCTCATTTAATAGAGCAGGTAGGAGTTTTTATAGTGGAAGCACAGGAGAAAGCTGAATTCGAAGATAAAATATGGTGTAAAAATGGAGTCAATAGAAAAAAGGGAAATGGAATGGGAGAAAGAAAAAGGAGAGGGGGAATAGTCTAAGATATTTCATATAATAAGATTTTTTTATTACAATGAACTATTGCAATGATATGGAAGGGGGGAGGCAAGGGGGAATGAGGGAACCTTTGCTCTCATCAGAGATGGCTAGGAGAGGAAACGGCATATATACTCAATGGGGTATAGACATCTGGAGTAAGAAGGGGGGGAGCAGGGGGAAGGGGGGGGATGTGAATAAAGGAGGAGAGGATGAACCATGGGGGGGAGAGTGGTCAGATATAACACATTTTCTTTTCTACTTCTTGCAAGGGGCTGGGATTGGAAGGCCTGCCCAGGACCATAGGGCCAGGTGGATGCTGGGCCTAAGGGGTGGTATGGGGGCTCAGGGCTTCTTGGCCCCAGGACCAGGGATCTGTCTGTGCCACTCAGCAACCCTACAGCAGAGTCAGAGTGAAAGGAGAGAGAAAATATAGTACGTGGTAGTGGAGAAATAAGAAAGGAGGGAGTTGCGATCAGCAATGGCAACGTTGGAAAAATATGGAAGTAACTTTTGTGATGGACTTACCATAAAGAATGTGATCTACCAGTGACAGAGTTGTTGGTGTTGGAACAAAGACTGAAGCACATTTTTTGTTATTATTATTTGGGGGAGGGTGCAGGGCAAGTGGGGCTGGGTGGCCTGCCTGGGGCCACATAGCAGGGTGATCTTTGGGTGTCTGGGGCCGGATTTGGACCCAGGTGCTCCTGGCTCAAGGGCCAATGCTCTGTCTGCCACCCAGCCACCCCTACTATTATTACTATTTTATTTTATTTTGGGTGTTTTTTTTTTCTTCTTCTTGGTTTTTGCAGGGCAGTGGGGATCAGGTGGCTTACATGTCACACAGCTGGGTGATTGTTGGGTTTACGAGGCTGGATATGGACTCGGGTGCTTGTGGCTCCAGGGCTGGTGCTTCGTCCATTGCACCACCTGGCCATACCTACAATTATTACTATTATTTTTTTTAATTTTAATTCTTTTCTCTCCCCTTTACTTTTTTCGCCCAACCAAGTCTATCTACATTCATGGGGTGAGGGGTATTTTGTTTACTTGTAAACAAGAATATTTTATTAATGTAAAAAAACATTTGTACAAAATGTGAATAAAAAATAAATTAAAAAAAACTCAGAAAATAGAAAAAAGAAAATTAGAAATCTCAAAACAATAAGCTAAAGTTGACTTCATGAATAAATGTAAGATCTGACAGTATGAAACTGCTGAATGGAGACTTCTCCCCCCCCCCCACTCTTCTTTCATCAATTTTAACTTTCTCCCTCAGGATGAGTAGTCTTCCTTCTCTTGTTCCTTTTTCAGCTTGAGTGAACCCTTCCTTTTTTTCTCTTCCTTCAACTCAGGCTCTTTTGAACTTCAGATCCTCTCAAAATTCTACTTCCCAAATTTATTCTGGCTATCCTCCCAATGCCAAAGCACTCAAAAATCACTTTCACAATTTCTTCGCTTTCAATTGAAAAAACAAAAAAAAAGTCCCAAAACTCAGAAAGACCTGTGATTGGTTAGGGAAATGTTGTTTGTCCTTCATTTTTTAAAGAGGACTAATGATATCACAGAATGATATCTTGACTTGTATGTGAATTTGATTTAACTGAGGCAGAGTTACACAGTCATCAGTCTCACCTAACTGCTCTAGGATGTGCTTTTTCTCACAGGAAGAATAGGTAAAGCTCAATCACTCTCATCAGCTAAGTTCAAGAGAATGCTTGTTCAGTTCCAAGTGAAATTAGATGGTCTGAGGTCTCTTCCAAATCTTCAATCCCTTGATTCTCCATTTTAGGATTGCCAAAAAAGAGAGAAGGATAGGAACCCTTGAGGAATACCCATATTAAGGGTCAAAAAAAATGGATAAAGAGCCACTGAAGAAATTAGTGGACTGGTTAGATTTATAAGAACCAAGAGAGTAGAGCAGCACTAAGGACAGAAATACTTAGTTGGAAAAGCAGTCATCAATGACAAAAACTACAGAAAATTCAATGAAGATGAAGGCTCTAAAAAGGCCATTAGACAAGATAATTAGGTCATCATTGACCTCAGAGAGAATAAACTCAGTAGTTACAACAAAACAATTATAATGGATTAAGGAAAGTGTAGCTGCAAAATGGGCCTCCTAGGAATCTTTTATCAAGAATCACAGGTTCATAGATTTAGAACTCAGATTTTAAGGGTCTTTTGATCCAACCCCTCCTCATTTTATAGGTCAGGAATCTGAATCAGGCTAAAGGCTTGCCCAGGGTCAAATCTCCTACTACAGCTATTGCTACAGCTAGCAAGTATATGAAGTCAGATTTGAACTCTTCATCACCCTAAGCCTAACATTTCATCCAGTTTATCAAATGGTTACATCTAGCAGCAAAGGAAGTGACAGACATGACAAAATGTGAAAGATCAAGCAGATAAGTATTGAGCACATGTACAGGTAAATGAGGAAAGAGTTGGTGGCTAAGGATAACCATGACAAGGGAGGATTGACCAATGAGGCAAAGTCCTTGAAGAAGGCCAAAAACAACAGGATTAAATTCTTCTCAGAGTTCCTCCTTCTTGGCCTTTCCCTGCCACAGAATTTGACCTTTTTTTCTCTAGGAAAATACTTTTCTGCTTTTTCCTACTTCCATTTGCCATTTCATCACTCATAGCATGAATCCAAACTGTGATGCACCCTAGGTAGCTGTCATATATATACATATATGTATACACACACACACACACACACACACACATTTTCCCTCATTTTCCCTATTTAATTATCATCTCTATGTAGATTATCCTAGATTAATATCTATCCAGCCTTTGTCTTTCTATTGAACTCTAGTACCTTATCAAGAGATGCTTCCTGGATTTTTCAAATTCGATGTCCCACAGGCATCTCAAATTTGACAGGTAAAAAGTAAAACTCATGATCTTCCCCTCTCCCCACCCCCACCACATTTTCCTGTCAATGGCATCACATTTTTGGTCATAGGTTAGTCAATTAATTAGACAATCACCCTGATCCCACATAGTCAGTAGCCAAATCCTGTCATTTTTACTTCCATATACTCTCAAATTCAATTTCTTCTCACCACTAACCTAAACTAACATAGTAGCTGCCCTCATCAACTCTCAACTGGACAACTACAATGTACTCCTAATTGATTTTTTTGCCTTAAATGTCTATTTTTCCCTCATTCTGAGACCTCAGTGTACCAGCCTATTTACTATTCCACACATATAAAGGATGCTGTATTTTCTGTCTCCATGCCTTTTCACTAAAAATACCCTATTCCTGGAATGCAATCTTGTTTTACCTCAGCTTTTTGGAAACCATTTCCTTCAAAATTTAATACTATGTTTTTCAAGAATTCTTTTCTGCTGCCCTGCCCTGCACGCCCCCCCCCCGGAAACTACTTCCTCAAACTACCTTTCATCTGCAAATACTTAGATGTGTACACATCAATTTATATATTAAAATGTAAGTAAATCTAATGGGAAGGGATTCATTCAGCTTTGTATTGCTAGTGCTCTGCATAAGGATAGGCACATTGTAAATAAGTCTTTAATAGGGAGCTAGGTATCGAAATGGATAGAGTGTCAGGTCTGGAGTCAGGAAGACCTGAGTTCAAAAAATTCTGATTCAGACTTCTTACTAGCTGTGTGACTCTGGGCAAATCACTTAACCTCTTTTGCCTCAGTTTTCTCCTCTGCAAACCACTCCAAGATCATTGCCAAGAAAAACCCCAAATGGGCTTGTGGAGACTGATATGATTGACAATGACTGAAACTACCAAACAAGCTTGCTGACTGATTTCATTCCATTTCTTGAATGCAAATTGTCATTGGAAACATGTTGCTAACTCTTCACAACCACTAAGGAGCCTTTCCATTACCTTTGGATTGTTTGTGGTTTAATTCTTTCAAAATCTTTGTGTTATGTGTTCACTACTGCTGCCAGCAGCTCAGAAGAATCAGAAAAAAAAAAGTTTGATGGAGCATCTTGAAATTTGACATTCTGGAAAGAAAGCACTGCTTTTATTCCAAATACAAGTGAACACAATGACTCACAGCCTGTGGGTCTTTAATTACAATAACACAGCTGCAGCTCATCAACCAAAAAGGGCAAGAGGACCTATCATCAAACTGGGTGAATAAATTTCATATGGCAGCCGACATGCAATAATTTTTGAATTTGATCTTCTAGTCTCAACTTCTCTTCAATGGGATAGTACTTTTTACTTTAATTTAAGTCCTTCTTGGATAGTGCATACACATTTTATAAAGTATTCTTCATTATTTCCTTAGATACTATTTTGAATATTAATTCTTTTTTAATTAGAGACCTCTGTTTGGGAAATCCAAAGTTACTCTTTCTCATCTTTCTAGACACTGGTTATTCTCCAGCTTTTTCATGCAACCCATCAAAAAAATTCAGCAGTATGTATATCTTAGATTCAATTCCATGGATGAAAAACTCACTGGTCTCCCTTATCTCCTTCTTGGGCAAAACTAAATCCAGGAAAAAAAAATGATTTTTCATGACAAGGGTTGGCCTCAGAGAAGGAGAGATGGTAACTTCTCATAGGACCAGAGACTAAGACTATGTGTTTAAAAAAACATCAACTATAAAATATATATATGTATAAACTATGTAACTATAAAAAATACTTTATATTTTAATATTTATGACATCCTTTCTTTACAAGTAGCTAATGTAAATATTATTCTTACCATTTCAGAAGAGGAAACTAAAATAACTAGGACTCACTTATGGTTACATAGTAAGCATGAGTCTTTTGAGACTATATTCACTATACTTTTCCCTTTACCACAATATATAAAGACTTCTAATTGGGGTAAACAGCTCCCCTCAGCTCAAAGTTTCTATACTCTGGGAAATTCCTAAGAAAGGTTTGTTTTCTATTTCTCATAATATGGGCAACAGTCAAACCAGTCCTCTGTTTCCCTCACATATTGAGAAATAAGATGTTTTTTCTAATTACTCCTTAAAACAGTAAGATACCTTAACTAGATGTGTGGAGTAAAAAATTCCAAAACATCCTTCCTACAACTGTAAGAAAAAAAATCACCTGACTTCTAAAAAATCTGCAAAAGTAAGTTTATCATCATACGGAAGAATTCCTTTTCAAAACTGGAACAATCTATACTCTCTGAAAGTGAATCATTCCTGTAATACATCTGTATCTGGCATGGTGAATCTGCCCAAATTACCCTACCTTGCTGCCTTTGTATCAATTTTAAGGCCTTCACTTTACACTACTTTTCAAGAGCAAGTTATTACCCTTCAATGCAAGTATGGGAAAACTTACCCAGAATGACTTAAATATAAAGCTTGACGATGAATATCTTCTGGGTCTATTTCCACAGGATTTATGACAGCAAGTTGATCAATAGACCATCTAAATTTCCCTGGAGTCTTAACAAAACAAAAAAAAAGGAGCATTTATGAATAAAACAGTGAGCTGTACAAAGTTTACAATTCTATCAAAACATTAATAAAAGCCACCTTCAAGAAGATTAGGAAAGACAATATTTAACACAACCTTCTTTAAAACTAATGACACATTTAAATTAGGGTTTTTCCCCTCTGGATGAGAGAAATAGGGCAAGATGTATGATTTGATCAGAATAGAGAAATTGTCTTAGATAGCTGCCTAGGACACTGAGAGGTTAAAATGTTAGCCCACAGCTAGTAATGCCTCAGTCAGGAGTCAAATCCAGATCTCCCTGAACTTTCTAACATCCACTATGATATTGTGCCTTTCTAAAAGTGGAATGAAAGTTACTAAAATTAAGAACAAAAGTTATTTAATATGGACAAATAGATCCATTAAATTTCTATCTTAGATAAAAACCCTACAGTGATAATTTTAAATAAATTTAAATAGCCAGTCAATAAATAATAATGTATTGCTATAAGCTTTCTATATAACAAACATTGTGCTGAGTGTTGGAGATAAAAAGATGAGGGAATGATAGTTTCTACCTTAAAGAAGTTCACAATCTAATGGGATTGTAAGAATACCAGGACTTGACTTTTCTCAACAAAGAAAGATTCTAAGAGAAAATTGTGAATGTAAAAGACAACTGAAGGGAGTAGAAGATTTGGGTTCAAATCCCTGCCACTATATTAGTTGTAAGTTGTTATTCAATTGTTATCAGCCATTGTCAGTCATGTCCAACTTTCAGCAACCCCATCTGGAATTTTGTTGGCAAAGACAATGGAATGGTTAGCTAATTCCTTCTCTAGCTTGTTAATATAGATAAGGAAATTGAGACAAACATGGTTAAATTTCTTGCCCAGGGTCATATAGCGAATAAGTGTCTGATGCTGGATCTGAAGTCAGGTCTTCTTAACTTTAGGCCTCATGCTCTATCCATTGTGCCACCAGCGGCCCACATTAGTTATGTAACTTTAAACAAATCTGATAATTTCTCTGTATGTTTCAGTTTCTTCTGCAAAATGGAGTTAAACAAAACAAATTTCTCATTGCATGAAAAGAGGCAGAAAGGGTGTCAATGAAATGGATTACAAGAAAAATGGGTAAAATTATGTGACAAGAGAGAAAAATAATGATAACCATAATATTTAAAAGAGTGTAAAGCACTTTATATACATTACCAAATTAGAGGCTCGGGTTGAGGTAAGGTAGGTATTAATGTCTATTAACCCCTCTTTAGAACTGAAGAAACAAATCTTAGAACACTGTGACTTGCTTAGGAACACACACATATAGTCATTAAATGTGAAGAGACAGTATTTAAACCTAAGTCTTCTTGAGTCCAGGTCAGATACTCCCTATACTACGCCTAACAGCTGCTATATATATATATATATATATACATATATATATATATATAGAGAGAGAGAGAGAGAGTGTTTGTGATGCAAGTTATATAGATTATTTCAAGTTTCACAACAACCTCATGAGAGGAAAATGAAGGAACATGAGGAAAATGAAACTCAAGAGGTTAAGTGACTAAACTATGATCAAAAACTAAGACATATCAGAGGTAAGTTTTGAACTTAGGGTTTCCAAATTCCACCTCCCAATAAGCAACTCATACTATGTCACATATGAAAGTCAACCTTTGTTTTTCATTGTATGGACCTACCCTCAAGAGATGTAGAGAAAGTTGCACTATTTTAGTGCAATCTGTCAGAATTTACACTGTTGTTATAATTACTAAAAAATCTAATTATCGTGATTATAGGATGTGATCAGAAAACTTTTCCAGAAAAATTGTAATGGGGGGGTGGCTAGGTAGGACAGTGGATAGAGCACCAGCCCTGGGGCCAGGAGTACCTGAGTTCAAATCCAGCCTCAAATGCTTACTAATTACCTAGCTGTGTGGCCTTGGGCAAGTCACTTAATCCCATTGCTTTTCAAAAAAAAAACCTTGAAAAAAATTGTAATCCCAATCTATTTTAATTAAATCACCATAAAGCCTGTGATAGTAGAACTTTCTGATAAAATTTGATAAAAAATACTCAGAGATTTTTTACCTTTTTGGGGGGTCACTGAAGACAAGACTACAGAATACTGCTTTTGGCTAAAATGGAAGAAAGCTAGGAAGCTTAAATAGCTTTATATTTTTCACAAATTCCAACAAAGGAAACAACAACGGAGAATTAGATGCACACTGACTTTGAAAGAAGACCTAAGGGGCGGCTAGGTGGCTCAGTGGATAAAACACCTGCCTTGGAGTCAGGAGTACCTGGGTTCAAATCCGGCCTCAGACACTTAATAATTACCTAGCTGTGTGGTCTTGGGCAAGCCACTTAACCCCATTTGCCTTGCAAATACCTAAAAAGCAAAAAAAGTTGAAAGACCTAAGTATAATAATCTTAGTTTCAGCATTTACTTTTGGCAAACCTAAGTTAAATGAACTCATTTTGGAGACTGACATGCTTCTGATGGCACATAGCTACTATGAGACAGTGTCTAGAGCTGTGAATCACTTAAGTCTAAGACACTGTTACTAATGAACATGTTAGTGTCACACTGTTACCTGTAATGAGGAAACATTTTTATTTGAAACATATATAGTTACAAATAATATGATTCAACTCTTACTGATGAAGACTTGGTTGATTTAAAAACAGAAGGACTGGAAACAATTTGTTCTTGTAGACTAGAATAATCGCTTGGACTTTCAAAAGGATTGAGGACGGGGATCTTCCCTGGAGTTTCCGGTGTTATTTGCATTTTAGCTTCTTTGACATCTCCCATAGCCCGGTGATAAAACTGCAAAGAAAAATCACAGCTATTAAAATTTGAGGAAGGCATTCATGGCAGTCCTTTTAGGAAACATGACTATAATGGTTTAAAAAGAAATGAGGCTTCCGATAAAGATGGCTGAATGTCACGGGTGGGGGGGTGAGGAATTTTGCCTACTCAATCAAGCTTCAGCTCTAAGCTTACCTTGACCGCTAAGCCCCCTAGAGCATTGCAGCAAACTCCCCCTTCCCCATTTACAATCCAGGAGTGTTTTATTTAGGGGTTGGGGTGAGGGGGGGAGAAGGCAGGAGCGCGCATGCACACAAGGAGGAGCAGGGGCGAGGAACCGGCGACTCCCCGGAGAGGGAGGAGGGTCTCGTCCATTCCAGGCTGGGGCCCCCCGGGCCGGACGAGGCAGCGGGACACAAGCTGCCCATCCCGGGAGCCGGGCCGGTGAAAGGCGCCCTCGAGGGGTTCCACAAAGGCAGCCTCGGCCTGCCGGGAAGGGCAAGCGCCCGGAGCCGCTCCTCCCGGCCGGCAAAGAGCCCGGGGGGAAGGCGCTCTCCAGACGGTCGGGGTCCCCTCCGAGAGATGTACCTGGAAGCGGTGGGCTCCCGAGAAGCCGCGACCCTCAGGGCGGGGATCGGCAGATGCGGAGCGCGGTGGTCCAGCAGCCGCAGTGGCGGCCCGGCGGCTACTCTTTAACTCCCAGATTCCGAGCAGCCTTGGGCCAACCAGAGCGCGGGGTTTCCGGGAGCTCAGCCAATCCCGTCCCCGAGCCGTCCTCGAACTGGCCAATCAGACTGCAACCGCGGAGGAAATTCGAATGGAAACTCGGCACTTCCCGCCCCCATAGTAACGAGGACCCGGGATTCAAATGAACGCAACTGGATGGAGCGCCTCAGGGCGGCCGGAACGCTGCGCGAGGGGGCGGGGTCTCTCTCCGGCGTGAGCACGCGACGTGCGGTCCGATTGGTCCGCAGAGCAGGACCCGCCCTCCAGTTCCGGGTCAAACCGTTCTCCCGCTTCCCCACCCCCAGCCTTGGGCGGGGAGTCGCCATGGCGGGCAGTAATACCGGTGCCGGGGCGGCGTCGGCCGCGGCGGCCAACCTGAACGCGGTGAGGGAGACCATGGACGGTGAGTCCCCGTGGCCGAGCCTTCCTCCCCTCTCCAGGGCGTAGGCAGGTTCGCCCCCCGCCCCGGAAGGCGGCGGTTCCGTTGGAAGCTCGAGAATCAGCCCTCCTTGCCCGGGCCGGCCGAGCCCGGCGCCGCCGACAGGCCTCGGCTCGCACGGAGCGGGCCGCGCCGGGCGCCCCGAGGGCCCGTCCTCCCTGGCCGGGCTGGAGGCCGCGGAGCCGCCTCCACGTACGCACGGAGGCCGGGCGGGCGCTGCGACCCTGGCCGGCGGGAAGGAGGGAGCGAGCGCGCCGCCCAAGGCGGGCGAATGGCCGGGCCGGGAATGCGCCCGCCCGCGCTCTCGCGGCCCGGCGGCGGGGTTGTTTTGGGGGGCCCCGAATTGTTCCCCTCCTTCAAGATGAGCTGTTTGGAGGCGGCTGGGTGGCGCAGTGCACCGAGCACCGGCCCTGGAGTCGGGAGGACCTGGGTTCAAATCAAAATTAATAATCACCTAGCTGGGTGGCCTTGCGCCTTGCAAAAACTTAAAAAAAAAGACCTGAGTTGAGGCTGATTTTCTGACCTCTTTCGGTCAGGTAAGACTACATCCAGGTTCAGTCCAAGGCTCTCCTCTTTCTTGCTGCCTTTTCTTAGTGATCTCATCCTCCATACTTCAATCATCATCTCTGCAAATCACTCCTGCTAGTGCTGAGAGACTTGCTGTCACCGGCAGGGTTTGTGATGACAGCTCCATCTCTCGTGCATCTTTTCTGCTGAATTGTCTTTGATAGCAAACTTCTTTAACTATGTCTATTCCAACACTTCTCCCCGAGTCTCTTTTAATTTCTTTTTTTTTTTTTTTTGGTTTTTGTAAGGCAGTGGGGTTAAGTGGCTTGGCCAAGGCCACACAGCTAGCTAATTATTAAGTGTCTGATCCAGGGCTGATGCTCTGTCCACTGTACCACCTAGCCACTCCTCTCTTTTAATTTCTGGGTTTTTTTCTTTTTAGGTTTTTTTGCAAAGCAATGGGGTTAAGTGGCTTGCCCAAGGCCACATAGCTAGGTTATTATTAAGTGTCTGAGGCTGGATTTGAACTCAGGTCCTCCTGACCCCAGGGCTGATGCTCTATCCACTGTACCACCTAGCCACCCCTCTCTTTTAATTTCTGGGGTTTTTTCTTTTTAGGTTTTTGCGAAGCAATGGGGTTAATTGGCTGATGCTCTATCCACTGTACCACCTAACCACTCCTCTCTTTTAATTTCTGGGTTTTGGGGTTAAGTGGCTGATGCTCTATCCACTGTACCACCTAGCGGCCCCTCCTTTAATTTCTTTTTTTTTTAATTAAACGTTTCATTTGAGTTTTGCAATTTTCCCCTCACTCTTCCCTCCCCCTACCCCACCCCCCACAGAAAACAATTTGTCGTCTTTACTTTGTTTCCATGTTTTACATTGATCCAAATTGAGTGTGATGAGAGAGAAATCATATACTTAAGCAAGAAGCAAAAAGTATAAGAGATAACAAGGTCAGACAATATCTCTTTTAATTTCTAATCAGCTTCTATGGTTTTAACTTTCTGACCATATAATCATAATAATGATAAATGATTCCAGTCATAATTCCCAGATCAATATATCCACTTCCAGTCTCCCCTATGTTAACATTACCAACTGCCTTTCAGACATTTGAAACAACTCAACATATCTAAAACAATTATCTGCCTCCCTTGACCCTTCAGCAAAGGGTCACATTTTCTACTTCTTTCAAAGACATTTTCCTAGTATCCCAGTTTTGTATTTTGACTTGACACTCAACTCATTCCACATGTCCAACAAGTTGGTAAATCTTGCTGTTTTTTTGTCTTCAGAACATCTTTTTCATATGACTTGAGCTTACAGAACATCTCTTGATTATTTCAGTGGCCTCTGATTTGGTTTGCTCCCCTTATTTCTCCCTATTTCAGTCCATCCTCTGTATTACTGTCAAAGTGATTTTTCTAAAGGCCAGGTCTGACCAAGTCCTCTAAACCCTAGTGTCTCCTTGTTAACTCTCCTCTCTTCCCCACTCCTATATAACTTTCATTTAACTTTTAAATCCTTATACAACGTGTTGTCAGCTTATTCTTCCAACCTTATTCCTCCCCATCATTCTCTTGCAGTTCAGCCAGTATAAACTTTTTTCTTTCCTCATACAGAGGACCATTTCCCATCTCTGTCCCTTTGCATTGGTGTCTTCATATGTGAAAGACGTTTATAAGATCATAGCTTTAGAGCTGAAAGGGACCTCTCATTCAATTCTTTCATTTAAAAGATAAGCAACTGAGGGGCAGAGTTTTTGAATTCTTAGCATCCCAGAGCTAGTGTCTGAGGAAAGATTTTAACCTAGATCTTCTGACTCAGTTCCAGAGCCCTGTCCAGTACCTCAGAAGTCAATTCAAGTACAAATTCAAGGACTTAAAGTGGCTAGTAAAACTCCCAAGTTCAGACAGAAACAAATTAAAATTAATTGGCAAGTATTTAATAAAATAAACAAAAATACAATATTTTTTATTATTTCTGTCCTGTTTACCTCTTTGTAACCGCAGCTCATCTTATAGATGAAGTGACTGAAGCCAACAGGTTTAAGTGACTTGCCCAGGATCATGTAGTGTCTGAGACCAGATTGAACTCAGAACTATAAGTTTTCCACACTCTAGGCCAGGCGCTCTATCCACTGTGCCAGAGAACTGCCTCCTGCCACCTCTACCCTCACCCCCAATAGAAAGCAGATAATGTTCACTTGTGACTAAGTCAGTATCTGCCTTTAGTAATGTTTGAGTTTGATACCATTGTACTACATTAAGCCATCCTCACCTCCACCTCATAAATAAAATCCCTTCTTTCAGATGCAGCTTAGCTACTACCTTCTTCAGGAAACTTCCTGATTCCTCAACTTTTCAACTTTTCATGCCTTCCCTTCTTAACTTCCTTTTATTTAACTGCTTGTATTTATTTAAATCTATTCTTTTATGTTTAATACACACACGCGCGTGCACACACACTCCTATGTATTTGTTGTCTCCCTTGTTGAGATTGTATAGTTTTTTGCCTTTGTATCTCCAGTACTTAGGACTGTTCCAGGTACATAGTTGTTGCTTAATAAATCCTTATTGATTGATTGATAATGGCATCAATACATAAGATATATTTTCTTCTACCAGTGTTCTAGCTAATGCTTTGGCATACAGTAACTGAAACCAGTACAATAAGCATGATCGAACTTTGAAAAGTTTTTTTATTGTTGTTTGTTTTGAACAATTTGGAACTCAAAGTAAAAGTTAATATAGATAGCTTTACGTGATCACATAAGGAGGAAACAGATGACTTTAGCAGCAAAATAATGTTACCATTAAACTATAAAACACCAGAGATGGTAAATGCTTTCACATAGTGCCTGGCAGGTTTGAGTATAAATGATATAACCTTAGGCTAGAATGTAGAAAATCTTGACATAAGTCACCATTAAGTACTAATAGTATGAGCACATCAGTAAAGCAGGGATGCTAAAATAAGACAACAAGAAGCGCTGTAACTTTTGGTTAAATTTGTATCTACTTTTGTATTTTTAGATTTATTCCATTAAAATGCTGCCAGAATTGTTTTTATTTAATGAATCTGAAGGTAATATATAATACTGACACTTTCACCTATAAATAAATTCATATTTCAGTTAATTACAGTTTCAAGGTTAAAAGATGTATTACCAATAAAGTTAAGTGAATAATATGAGGTATTATGTGAAATTCCTTTATATTTAAAGCAGTTTCATTGTTTACTGACATGAAAATGAAAAGTTGTTTCACATTTTTATTTTAATTTTATTCTAAACTGTGATTTAGAGATGAGAAAAGGCATCTTTTATGTGTATGTATATTAAAACTTTATTACTTTAATACTTTAAAAAACTTATAGCAAATAGATTTGTGCCTTTTTGCAAATACTAGGTTAAAAGTTTAATGAGAAAGAAATATTTAAATCCTTCTTATTTGATCATTCAACCTAAAAGATAAGAAGTCCCCATATCTCTTTGCTTTGCTTGCCTTTTTTTTTCTTGTTTTTTCACTACCTATATTCTCTTTTCCCTACCTCTTCCTTCTTGAGTATAATACAGTGGGAATAATATTTGACTTAAGCCTTCTTGAGACCCTGGACTTATGGTTGGTGACCATCCCTGTTTCTAGCCTGGACCCCACACCACCATACTGCTTCCTTACCTGACTTCTGTGTGTTAGCCTCCACTGGGATTTAACACTCTACACTCCTGCCCTTGGCTTTTTTTTTTTTTTGCTGAGGTTTTGCCATATCAAGCCTACATCTAGAACTACCACACTTCTCTGAGCTGTCCCTTTCCAGCCCCTTTTTAGTTCTAATTCTGAAAATAGTAATGGAATCAACACTGGCAAGGTACTCCTTGATACCACCTCCTGTTTTAGATGTCCTTTGCTCATTAAAACATTAACCTTGAGTACAGGAATTGTCTTGCTTTCTTGTCTTTGCATCCCCATCACTTAGTAGTATTGGCACATAGTAAGGACTTAATAAATGCTTTTTTATTAAAATATTCCTCAGACTTGGCTTCAATTACATATAATGGCTATTAATGCAACCTTGGTCACGGTAAACCTTATTTGAGTTGTATTTTCCTTATTTGTAAAAGGAAATTGTAATATCTGTAATACCTTCCTCACAAGAAGCACTTTGTATTTATTTAGTGCTGGAGAAGGAACCTTAGAGATCATTTGTTTTACTCATCTTTTTATTCCCTAATAGGTACTTTTGAGCTTGTGGGGGAATATTCATTGTCATTCAGTTGTGTTTGCCTCTATATGACAAAGATGTCGTCTTTTCTTGGCAAAAATATTGGAATGGTTTGCCATTTCTTTCTCCAGTGAATTCTCATTTTACAGATTCAGTGACTTACCTAGAGTCATACAGCTAGTAGGTAGCTAAAGCTGATTTGAACTTGGATCTTCTTGACTCCAAACCCAGTGCTCTATTAGCTTGTTATCCTCCATTGTCAATGGAGGAATCTAGGGAAGAGTAATTCAAAGAAACTAATTAAAAGGAAACCTTCCAGGTTAGAAAATTGTTGAAGGAAACATACCCCATAAAACTGCTGACAATTTCCCCCTCAAAACCTTACGAAGTATATAGCGCTGTATTTGAAATCATAGAATCTGGAAGTCAATCCTGACTTTGTTGCTTTACTATTTATGTGACTTGGACAAGTCTCTTAATCTCTCTGGGCCTCAGTTTCATCATTTCAAAAATGGGGAAGGAGGAGTAGATTAGGGGACCTCTGAAGCCCTCTTTAAGCAATGTTCACTCATTAGAATTGTTTTGAATTTGTTCTCTTTCTGCTTCACGCTTATTTTCAAAGTAGGTAATTAATTCTGTTCAGAACTTAAGATCCAAGTGGTCCCAGAGTGCAGATCTTGTGCTAAAGTAGATCACAAAAAGCTGGAGCCCTTTTAAATATCACTCATCATGAGTAGGTCATATAAGGAATAATGCAAGAGTTCATTTATGGTCTGAGGTGTCAGAGACTGTTTATTTAACTCTGGGAAAGGGGACCCAGTTTCTCCAGACTCAGATATAATTTTAAAAAAACCAGCAACACTTCAGAATAAAGTAGGACTACATATTCTATCAGAAAGTCCAAAGTGTAAAAAACTTTTGAGAAAGAAAATTTCATTATATTTAAATACTTCCTGCACGTTATGGTCTTAGGTATAAAAGAATTCTAGTAATTATGAGTTAAACCAGAGGGGAAAAATTCAGTGTCTATTATAGTCTTTGATTGTACATGAATGTTAACATACATCTTTTAGCAAATGATAATTGTTGGGTCCCTAAGAAGATTTTAACTGAGTGAAGAGACATACATATCTCTCAAATAAGATTATAAGAATGTAGCTTCCAAGCTAGAAGGGATATTATGAAGGCAAGGTAATGGGGGGGGGGGGGAGTATGTCTATGTGCCTTTGTCTCTTTGAGTTTTAATGAAATGAGAAAACTGAGACACCCTCACTTCCCCCAGTGGTTAAGTAGCTTGATGTAAACATTTGAATTATTCCTAGTACAGAATTAGTAGTCATTTGAATTTATGTTTTACTGATTTAATTTGACTAAGCATAGGACTTAAAAGAGGAGAACTTGCCTCCTAAATCATATACTTAACAGTATCTGTTGCTCCATTTGTCAGATGAAAATAATATCACCTTTCTACCTATCTCACTGGATTTTTATGATTTTTTTTATTTTTTTAATAATTTTTTTAAGGTTTTTTGCAAGGCAATGGAGTTAAGTGGCTTGCCCAAGGCCACATAGCTAGGTAATTATTAAGTGTCTGAGGCCGGATTTGAACTCAGGTACTCCTGACTCCAGGGTCGGCACTCTATCCACTGTGCCACCTAGCTACTCTGATTTTTATGATTTTTCAAAAATAAAATAATGGATAGTAATGCACTTGAGAAAGTTAGAATATTAAGTATATTACATTGCTAAATTTCAGTATTAATTCTAAAATCTTGTATTAAATTACAGACTTGTGAGACTATCTAGACTAAAAGACCTTTTATTCGTTAACTATACAGATTGGAATTCTGATATCTAACTTTTAAAAAGCTTTTGTATGTGTTTCAGTTCTGCTTGAGATTTCAAGAATATTGAATACTGGCTTGGATATGGAAACACTCTCTATTTGTGTTCGTCTGTGTGAACAAGGAATAAACCCAGAAGCATTATCCTCTGTCATTAAAGAACTTCGCAAGGCCACAGAAGCGCTAAAGGTGAGGGGGGAAAACTTAATTTTTGCTTCTAAGCAAGAGAGTCTTTAACTCTTTCTCCAAAAACTTTATGTGAACAATAAAACTATGTCCTTAAGAGAATAGTTCAGGAAATGGCTAAATAAATAAATGTTATTGAACAATAAGAATCTATAAATATGAAGAATTTAGAGAATATGAGAAGACATATGAACTGATGAAAAATGGAGTAAGTGGAACCAAACAGGCTACAAAGTGAATGTAACAATACTTAAAAGTGCCTCCAAAAAAGCCCCAACAAAACTTGACCCTATGTAATTATGACCAAATTTGTGTAGTAGTGTCACCTTTTTTCTCTTGTAGTAATATTTGTTTGGAATATTATAGAGATAAAATGATTGTATTGATTTTGCTGAATTGCTTTCTTTTTTTTTCTTACAAGGATTGACTACCTAGGAGGTAAGGATATATTTAGAAGTTACGGTGTTGGGGTGGCTAAGGTGGCAGAGTGGATAGGGCGCCGGCCCTGGAGTCAGGAGTACCTGGGTTCAAATCCGGCCTCAGACACTTAATAATTACCTAGCTGTGTCGCCTTGGCAAGCCACTTAACCCCCCCGCCATCTGCCTTGCAAAAACCTAAAAAAACCCAAAAACGACAAAAAGAAACATTAGGAGAACTCTCCAAGTCCTGGAGAATAGGAGAAGCCTACCATATTCTTACATAACCTTGCAGGCAGTGTTTCTTTAGTATTCTTGAAGAAGTGACCTTTCTTTTTGTCAAGGTCAGCATGCATACCTGATCCCATTCCCTCTTATCTTTTTCCAACAGATTGCCCCACCATCCCTACTCCACTTTTAGTTACTCTCTTGTTTAATGACTCCTCGATGGACTGTGAATATGTCAGTGTCTCCTCTACTTAAAAAACCCTCACTTGATCCTACCATTCCCACTGTTTTATCTTCCCATTGCTCTCTTTATCTGAATGTGAGAACTCCATCTATGCTTGTTTCCTCCCCTTTTGCAATCCCTTTGCAATCTTGTTTCTGACCTCTAACAAACTACTCTTTCTTAACTTACTAATGGTCTTTAGTTAATGATCTTTTCAAAATATTAATCCTTGAAGTATCTGCAGTATTTAACACTATTAATGACCCTCTTCATGTATGTTCTTTAGGTTTACTTGACATTACTTTCATTTTTTATATGTATTTAATATTCTCATTTTGTACAAATGTTTTTTTATACATTAATAAAATATTCTTGTTTAAGAGTAAACAAAATACCCCTTCCCCCCCAAAAAAAAATATAGACTTGCTTGAGCGATAAAGTAAAGGGGAGAGAAAAAAATTAAAATTAAAAAAAATAATAGTAATAATTTTAGGTATGGCCAGGTGGCGCAATGGATGGAACACTAGCCCTGGAGCCAGGAGCCCATATCCGGCCCCATACACCCAACAATCACCCAGCCGTGTGACATGCAAGCCACCCCAACCCCACTGCCCTACAAAAATCAAAAAAAGAAAAAAAAAACCCAAAATAAAATAAAATAGTAATAATATAGGGGTGGCTGGGTGGTGGACAGAGCATTGGCCCTTGAGCCAGGAGCACCTGGGTCCAAATCCTGCCTCAGACACCCAATGATCACCCTGCTATGCGGCCCCAGGCAGGCCACCCAGCCCCATTTGCCCTGTACCCCCCCCAAAATAATAATAATAAAAAAATGCTTCAGTCTTTGTTCCAACAACAACTCTGTCACGGGTGGATCACATTCTTTATGGTAAGTCCATCACAAAAGTTACTTCCATATTTTTCCACCATTGCCATTGCTGATTGCAACTCCCTCCTTTCGTATTTCTCCACTACCATGTACTATATTTTCTCTCTCTCCTTTCACTCTGACTCTGCTGTAGGGTAGCTGAGTGGCGCAGCAGACAGATCCCAGGGCCAAGAGGCCCCAAGCCCCCCCTACAACCCCTTAGGCCCAGCATCCACCTGGCCCTATGGTCCCTGACAGGCCATCCAATCCCAGTCCCTTGCAAGAAGTAAAAAAGAAAATGTTATATCTGACCACTCTCCCCCCATGGTCCATCCTCTCCTCCATCATGCACATCCTCACCCCTTCCCCCTGTCCCCCCCCTTCTTACTCCAGATGTCTATACCCCATTGAGTAGATATGCTGTTTCCTCTCCTAGCCACCTCTGATGAGAGCGAAGATTCCCTCATTCCCCCTTGCCTTCCCCCCTTCCATATCATTGCAATAGCTCATTGTAATAAAGAAAAATCTTATTATTTGAGATATCTTGGCCTATTCCCCCTCTCCTTTTTCTTTCTCCCATTCCATTTCCCTTTTTTCTATTGACTCCATTTTTATACCATATTTTATCTTCAAATTCAGCTTTCTCCTGTGCTTCATTTATAAAATCTCCTTCTACCTAACTGAGAAGGTTCATATGAGTATTGTCAGTGTCATTTTTCTATGCAGGAATACATGCAGTTCATCATCATTAAATCCCTCATATTTTCCCCTTCTCCACTATCTATGCTTCACCTGTGTCCTGTATTTGAAGATCAAACCTTCTGTTCAGCTCTGGACATTCCAACAGGAACAATTGAAATTCCCCTGGTTCATTGAAAGTCCATTTTTTCCCCTGGAAGAGGACATTCATTTTTGCTGGGTAGTTGATTCTCGGTTGCATTCTAAGCTCTTTTGCCTTCCAGTATCTTATATTCCAAGCCCTATGAGCTTTTAATGTAGTTGCTGCTAAGTCCTGTGTGATCCTGACTGCAGCTCCACGGTATTCAAACTGTGTCCTTCTGGCTGCTTGTAATATTTTCTCTTTGACTGGGGAGTTCTGGAACTTGGCTATAATATTCCTAGGGGTTGGTTTTTTGGGATCTCTTTCTCGGGGGGGATCAGTGGATTCTCTCCATTTCTATTTTGCCCTCTGCTTCTAGGATATCAGGGCAATTTTCCTGTAGTAATTCTTTGAATATGATATCAAGGCTCTTTTCCTGATCATGACTTTCAGGTATTACAATAATTTTTAAATTATCTTTCCTAAATCTGTTTTCCATATCAGTTGTTGTTTCAATGAGATGTTTCACATTTTCTTCTAATTTTTCATTTTTTTGGTTTTGAAGTATTGAGTCCCAATTTCTCGTAAATTCATCAGTGTCCGTGAGTTCTATTCTTTGTCTGAAGGATTTGTTTTCCTCAGAGAGCTTTCTTATCTCTTTCCATCTGGCCAATTTTGCTTTTTAAAGCATTCTTCTCCTTGATAACTTTTTGAACTGTTTTATCCATTTGACCTAAGCTGATTTTTAACATCTATTTTCTTCAGCATTTTTTTGGATTCCCTAGACTAAGCTGCTGACTTCATTTTCATGTTTTTCCTGCATCTCTCTCCTTTCTTTTCCCAGTTTTTCTTCTATCTCCCTCATTTGATTTTCAGAGTCTTTTTCGAGCTCTGTCATAGCTTGATCCCAATTTCTGTTTTTCTTGGAGTCTTTAGATGCAGGAGCTTGTGCTTCTTCATCTTCAGACTGAGTATATTGATCCTTCTTGGGATCATAGATAATATATTTCTCAATGGTGTTCCTCTTTTTTCTCTCTGCTTGCTCATTTTCCCAGCCTTAGTCTGTTTTGGGGGTGCTTACTGAGCTTTTGGGACACTCTCACAAGGGTCTCAGTGTGTGAGGCTCTGTCCTCCCTCCTGGTCTGTGAATGACCATATGCGCCCCCCTCTTCCATGGGGCTGAGGTGTGGGGGGGGGGGCTGCTGTTCTGTGGCGGGGCATAGACTGTGATGAGGATCTGAATGTGGTCAGAGCCCCAGAGTCCTGTTCCAGGGGCAGAGGACAGAGCTCTGCAGTCTCTCTCTTTCACTCCCCTCCCTAGGTTCAATGGGCTCATGCCCTGGGGGCTCCTGCTTACCAGCTCCACCTGCTTCTGTTTCCTGGATCTGGAATGCAGTGGCCATGCTGCTAGCTGTGTGCCCCCCCTTCCCTCAATTTGTGCTTGGTGCTCCCAGGGCTGTAGCTCAGGAAGCTCCCCAGCTGCTGGGAGCCCTGGCTCCCAGCGCCCTGGGGCTGCTTCCAGAGTGCAGAGCCTTTCTGCTTTTTTCCAGGTTACCTTGAGTAGGAGAACTGCCTCACTGGGTTCCTCTGTGGGTTCTGTCTCTTGAAAATTTAGTCGACATTGCTTTGTCCTGCTTGTCTAATCACACATTCCCAGTCTCTTGATGATTCTTCACATTAATAGTGGGTTCCCTTAAGTATCTTTTATGATCTTTTTTTCCCCTTTATGTTCTCAGAGAATTGATTCCCAGATCTTATATAGACCTGTCCTCAACTGCAGTGCCACAGTACCTACTACCTCTTAATATGTCTCAAATGTCTCAAACTCAATGTTTTTAGTTTTTAATTGATATTTTATTTTCCCAGTTACATATTATGAAAATTTTTCAGCATTCATCCATATCATATGCATATTTTTAAGTTACATAATTTCCTTCCCCTCTTCCTTCCCACTTCCCTCCCCTTAGTGGTGTGAACAGTCAAGTGAATATTGTACATATGCTTTTGTGTTTGCCATGTTTACAGATAAGTCATTTTTGGTATGAGAAATTAGGATTAAGGAAAAAGAAAATCATGAGATAGGAAAGAAATACGTAAGAGAAATTTTTAGAAAGTTAATGTAGTATTCATTCAGATTCTGTTGGGGATAGCTTTGTCCATAGCTGTTTCCCTAGGGTCAAACTCAATATTCTAAAACAGCACTTGTTTTTTTCCTCCAGACCCTTCTACTTTGAACTTCCCTATTACTATCAGTCGCTACTAACCATCTAATCAATCAGCAAGTGTTAATTAAGTTTCTACTATGAGCCAGATAACTGTACTAGGCAGTGTGGCTACAACTGCAATAAATGGTATTCCCTACTTAAAGGAAAGGGCAGCTTGGTGGCACAGGGATAGAGTGTCTGGCCTGCAGTGTGGAAGACTTTTTTTCCTCCTTTGAGTTCAAATCTGGTCATAGACACTTCCTAGTTCTGTGACCCTGGAGAAATCATTTAACCTTGTTTGTATCAGTTTCCTCACAAGTAAAATGAGCTGGAGTAAGAAATGACAAACCACTCTTAACAATATCTTTACCAAAAACACCCACTTGGGGTCATAAAAAAAAAAGCATTGAACAATAAAGAACTTAAAAATGGTTTACTTTCTAATGAGGGAGTCAAAAAGAACACAGAAGCATAAAGAAAATAATTACAAAGTAGTTTGAAAAGGTTAGCACTAATACCTAAAGTAATTAGAAGGTGATACTATGTTCACTACAATAACATCTCCAATCCATTGCCAAATTCTTGTTTCTACCTTCATGGTGTTTCTCATACACCCCATTGTCTTCATTTTCACGACTCCCTTTCTACTTAAAGGCACTTCTTTCTTCTTGCCTGAACTATTGTAATAGCTCTCTCAAGTCTCTTACTCCATTTCATTCAGATTCAAACCTAAACTTTTATTTTAAACTCCTATATAAAGCTCTTAGTAACTTGGCTGCTTCCTACCATTCCAATTTTCTCAGATTTTACTTTTGCTCCTCAAATTCCATCTTAGTCATTCTGGTCTTGCGTGTCCCTGAAGACAATACTCCATCTTTTGTTCTGTGCCTTTGTACTGGCTGTCTCTCCTTCTTCCTGGAGTTTTCTCCCTCCTTACCTCTTCCTTGTAGTTTCCATGGCTTCATATCTCAACTGAAAGCTCACCTTTTGCAGGAGATCTTTATGTCCCCCTCCACGCTCATCCTCCAGGCAGCTGTACAGTCCTTCACCTCTGAACACCTCTCTTGTCTCTCTTGATCCTGTAAAAAGAGCAGAAACTGGTTTTGACTTTCTTTTTATCCCATCACAGTACCTTTAATAAATGCTTTTATATTGATTGGTTCTCCACAGTACCAGCTTCATTTTAATGAATAGTTCTCAAACTTGTATGGGGACCCATTTATGATGTCCAGAAATGGATCTCCGCCCCCCCCATCTCTCACTCTCTCTCTCTCTCTCTCTCTCCTGGTTATACTGTTGTATTAATTGATTAAGAAGATACATGACAGCAAAAAACTGTTGGGAATCCAGTAATAGGAATTGGATCTGTGATTTCATTGGCATAAAGAATTAGTTGATGTGAATTCTCCATCTAGTAAATGTCAGCATCTTTTCTGCAACTATAATCCTAGAGGGTTGCCTAAAAAGGTTTAGTGACTTTCTAGAGTCAAATATCTATTATTTATTAATGCTAGGACTTTAACTCTGGTCTTCCTATCCTAGGCCAGCATTTTATACACAATGTTGCCTTTCAAGATGAATTAAAAAAAAAACCTAAAAAGAAAAGATGAATTCAGCAGTGCTTTTAAATGAAATTCATGTTTCACTAATCGTTATTGTAATCCATGCATGTATACATACATACATAGGAATACATATTCAAATAACAGTTTTTATTGTAAATATAGATTCTCAAGACTGCTTCTACATAGATCTGTATTTACATATTGGAAGTGGCAGAATTGGTTCTCTTTTTCTGTTGATTACTTTTGCTAGATTACATTATTTCTCCTACGGTTGAGTCACAGTCAGTATTAAGCTTTCATTTGTCTCTCTGAATATATTCAACCCTTTCAAAGAATTATAAATTATCAGAGTTGGAAGAGTTTTGAAGATCATCTAAATCAAGTTCTTTGTTTACTATCTCACCCTGAATCTCTTAAACTTCCTGGGTCTTCTAAGGGAAGTTGTCCTCCCTCCCCATCTCCACCCTCACTTTGATTTCTTATGAAGGAATCCTTCCTATAGTAGTGAGAAGTTCAGTTGCTTTCCTCACACTTTGGACTCTGGTATCTTTTCCCATAGTATCATAGTTTAAAAAATGAGAATAAAATCTATAGAGTTCATCTGAATGATTGCAAGCATGAAACCCCATAATTTGTCATTTTTCCATTTGGTTTCCCTTTTAAGGTCAAAGACATAGAAATTTAGAGTCAAAATAGCACACAGTAAAAACTCCCCACCCTCATTTTATAGATGAGGGAAAAATATTTCAGACCCAACAGTAATTTCAGTTACCAATAAAGACATTTATACAGCACTTAAGTTTTAGAAAGCACTTTGGATGTTCTGTATCATTTAATCGGGAAACAGACCCAGCAGTTTTCTTAAAATTCATGAAGTGAGGCATTGTTTCATTTTGTCCTTTATATACCCAACTTTGAAACTTGGCATCACCTATATATGCTTAGTGAATCCTTGTTGACCTGTTCTAGATTACATAGTTGCTGATTTGGTTCACCTGATTCCAATTTATTATTCTTTCCATTCTACTGTATTGTCTTAATGCATCTTCCTAATTGAAGAAAAGATTTCTCTTTTCCTTTCTTCTGTCTCTTTCCCTATTTTCATCCTGGTTACTGATCTTACCAACTGTCTATATTGTCACTTGTAAACAAAATAGAACAGAAAAACATTTTCTAATTAACAAAATTCTTGCCTGTATCTAAACATAACTTTTAAAATCCATTTAAGTAGATCTAATAAGACTTTTGTATGGATCAATAATGGTTTTTCTTTACTTAACAAAATAATCATTAGCATAGGGAACTCCTGGGTGAGGAAACTTATAATCAATGCAGGGAAGCACCTTTTTACAGAATAGGTTTTTACTTGATTTTGCATTTCATTCTGTCAAATTATCTGCAGTCTTTATTGGAAATCCAACTGTTATTTTGAATTAGGTTTGACATTATTCAACCTAGCCTGTTACTTCATGTTTGGAATTATAATCAAATGAAATATTTGTGGTCTTACCATCTTTTTGTTAAGGGTATTCCTTCCCTGATCAGGAGCCATGGTCCAGAAATTCAGATGGTATTTAAGATAGGCTTGGTATAATTCAGGCTACTCTGGTACTTCATGCTTGGAATTAGAATTAACCAGAGATGTGCCATAAAATTTTAACAAACAGCTCCCCACAAATTAAAAACAAACAAAAAATTACATATTATTGACATTTTCTTCATTACTTTTAGTCTAGACAGTCAATCAAAGACTAATCAAGCTCTGATTTGTAGGGTTTGCCAATTTCTGAGGCATAAATGCTCACATTAAAACTTTAACATTAATATTTTAATTTTAAGCTCTCAAGTCAATACAAGCTGACTGCAATATACCCATGCTTGTGGCCTCAGCTGACAAAAGATTTACTTAGCCATAGAATGGAAAGATACCCAGCAAAGATACTTTATTGACATAGCAAGCCACAGCTTCTCTGACCATGCTATGTGTAATAGTCAAGCCTGAGAATAGTCTTCATGTAATTAAGGTTGCTAGGAATTATATCAGAAACTGAAGCATTAGTCCCCTGAGCCAATTAAATCTTAAATCCTGGTGGTGATTTTAGCACTTTTTTTTGTTGTTGTTTGCAAGGCAATGGGGTTAAGTGCATTTTAGCACCTTTTAAGGGAAATTAACCTAGCCTGCTTGGGGTAGATGTTACTTCTATGGTAGAATCCTGTGCACTTTGAATTTTCTTGCCTAAGATGCTTGCAGTGCTTTCCAACATTCGGGTAATAACATTTGTGATCAATTGAATAATCATAATTGGATAGTAGTAATGTATTTGCAATGTCTTGATAATATGACCCATCAAGACAAAGACCCAGTCAAATCAACAGGCACCCATTCAGGCATTCTGTAAAGCATTGTTAATTTAGAGATAAAAATGAAATTGCCTCTGCCCTCAAAAGAGCTTATAGTCTATAGGAGGAAAGAACATGTGCACACACACACACCCATATATATATATATATATATATATATATATATATATATACACACACACAAAATAATAAGAGCAGGGGGAAACACAATCAGTTGAAGATCACGAAATAAAGAGTAATACTTGAGCTTTTCTTTGAAGAAAATTAGATTTTAAGAATCAGAGGAGAGGAGAGAGAAGCAATCTTCCTACATATTCGTTATCATGCCAATCCCGAGCTAACATCACATCCACAAGCAGACAGTCACCAACCATTGTTACTACTTTTTCCTTTGACCTTTATTATGTAATTGAACATCTGATTTCCTCCTCTTCAGAATATACCCTCTGATTTTATTTATTTTTTAGGTCAAATGTTAAATAGTCCTTTACTTGATATTTTTCAGTCTTCAACTTCCTGGCATATTTCATTTCCTTTTTTGCATTTTGCATGTTTTTTTAATGTCTTCCCCCCCTTCTTCCCACTCCCACATTAAAGATTTGCTTGAATAACTTTGAATGTAAGGTGGTATTTCTTACATCTCATCATCCTTTTTAAAATAGGGATCATCCAATATCCTTGCTTTTTACCTTTTTATTTCCCTAATTGGTTAGAAAAATGGCAAATAAAATTGCTCATTCATTTCCTTCTACTGTTGAATACTTTTCATAGCATTGGTTAAGTAATGGCAAAATTGATGAAAATTGAAAATGTACCTCTAAAGATGAATCTTAGGATATAAATAAAACTTTTTACATAGTAAAATTTAAATATATTATTTAACATTATACATTATAGCCTGTTAAATCCAGTTTTAAGAAATGATCGTTTTGAATGGCCAAAATCTTTATCTTTAAAATATCTCTCTTTGGTTTCATTGTAATGAATCTTGTTTGTCTTTCTAGGCTGCTGAAAATATGACAAGCTGACTTATGAGATGAGCATCAAGATCTGGAAGATTTAAAGATTGCATATTGGAATGAATTAATTTTACCACAGTGTAAAATTTTTAAAAATCATAGCTTTATGCATAGTGGAAAGTAGCTCACTAAGATATTATTAGATAACTGTTTAGTTCACTTACTGTTTTTTTAACAGTCCTTATGGTTTACAAATAAAACACTGTTATTTATGTATTCTTTATTTATAGCTTTGAAAGCTTTAATTTTATAAAGTCTGTCAAATGTTACTTGTTTGTAATTGAAAGTGTAGTGGAAATTGTCAACACTGATGTAGTCGTTATGATTTGCTGACATTTTCATTATAAACTCTAATTTTGAATTACTTATATATAATAACTTTATAGTTTTGCTTTTCACTGGACTAGAGGTTGACTAAATTTCAGAGATCCTTTGAATGTGTCAGTTTTTATTTAAAATCCATTGTGTCTGTCAATTTTGTTTTGTCCATGAGCGTGTTAATTTCTTATAGGCTCTACTATTGTAATTAAGAGACTTAGTTTTTTAAACACAATTTAGCTGACATCAAATAATGTGAACTTAGATCACTTTTTTATTAAAAATAAAACTTTTGGAAACAGCTGTTGCTGTTTGAATCATCTAAAACTGAGTATTTTAGTTATGTTTTGCATTTTAATATTTATACTCATCATTCAAAGACCTCAGTAATAATGTACTTATGATAATAAAGTAATGTGACCAACACGCAAAATCCCTCTTATTAAGGAAAAATAATTTGGTTACTAAATAAGAAATTATCAAATCTCATTCATTGTTTGAAAATTCTTTTAAAGTTTAAATTTAACTTTTTTTTAAGAAAAAAAGAAAAAAGATTCCATGTCATTATCAAAGACTAAATAAAATAGGCCAAATATCAAGAATCGTTAAGCTGTGCCTTCTTAAAAATCACTTTTGTGATATTATTTTATCCTGGTTTTCTTTCTGAGTGGTGCAGTAAAGAGAGATTTTTAGAAAGTCCAGAGTAGAGAAATAAAGAGCAAATGTTTCTGATTCTCTCTAAATCATTACTACGAAATTTGTGACAAATGTGCTTTTTAAAGACTTCTGCTCCCTCTACTCCTGTTTTTAAAACAAGCAGAATTTTTTTTCAATACTTTATTTAAATGCATGTGGAATTCACCGGAAAATTCCTTATGCTAGTAGGGATAAGTAGTAGCCAAATCTGTTCTATAGTTTCTATAATTGTTCAACTATGGGGAAGATGGAGATCAGGAAGTAATAACTTACAGTATCAAGAAAATAAAAGCTTCATGTTAATATAGCTGACTCTCAACATCTATAGAAAGTGAACTGTTTTGGTCTGCTTTTAAATAAAACTAATTTTGTATCCAGCTCTTAAGCCTGAAAGCAATTTAGTGCATTCATTCTTCGTTTTTTTTTTTCTGCTAATGTAATGGCCCAGATTCAGTTTATAAATTTATAATGTCATAAATTAAGTTATATAAAAAACACAAGAAAAATATGGGAAGAGGTCTATGTTTACAGAGGGCTTCCTGAATGTGTAAAATTTCTGAAATGTAAATCTATTTTTTTAATGCATATTCATAATCTTTCAAAGGATATTTAAGGAAATAAACAATAACAAAATTACTGTCCTATGCATGTTATAACTGACAATAAAGCTGAATAGTCTTGAAAAGTACTTTTTTGTTTCCCATGTATGTATTGGAAAAAAATCAACCATGTGAAGTACTGTAGTCATTTTATGCTTATGTGTGAGTATTCGCAATATTTCTGTTATAAATATTTATGTACTTAATCACTCATGATTTCCTTATTTCTGTAGAAGTGCTGTGTCAATGTCTCTTTTTTAATAAATAAATTCTTAATATCTTCTGTTTATATATGTTTCCCAATATATTCTTTTCCCTTCCTTCTATCAGATCACCATCCCCCTTATAAACTTGAGAAGGATAGGGGGAAAGCAGTTCAGCAAAACTAACCAAATATATTGGAAAAAATCTGATATATATACAGTATACCACATTCATAGTACTCCAGCTGGAAAGAAATTGGGTAAGGCAACTTCTAATGTCTTTACTAAGGGACTAAACCTGGTCATTCTAATTTCGCATAATTCACTTTTGATTACTTTCTGTTATTCTTTCCATTTCTGTTGTGTAGTTGTTTATGGTGTGCCTGTTCCTGTTCACTTTGTATCTGTTTATGTGTTTTCCCTTGTTTCTCTGTATTCATCATTTCTTATAGCTCAGTAGTGCTCCCATTTTTTATATCACAACTTATTTTGCCATTGAGGAGCATCAGTTTTATTTTTAGTTCTTTGTGCCCTCAAAAAAGTGATGATGAGAAAAGGTTACAAAATGTTTTGACTTTTTAAAATCCATTCTGCCATATTTTTAAATTTTAAGTCGTGAGAGTTAAGCTTTCTTTTTTATTCCCTATTTCTTAAGTCAGTACTTTTCTTGCAATTAATTTGCTTAAACTTACAAATATTCCTATAGATTCTTCCTACACCTGCTCCTGATTGCCTATTCTTTCCCTAGTTTTAAGATTTAACTTAATTCATTTATTGCTTTCATTTAATCATTTTTCTCTTTGTCCCTTTCAGTTAAGTGGGTAGTTAAAGTTTATCCCCCTCTTTTAGCTTATTTTTTTCCAGAATTTTTTTTCTTCATTAACTTTCAATATATTCTGAAATTTTATTATCTGGTTTGTGGGCTATGTCATTTATTCCTTTCATTTCTGTTCCCTTTGTGATTGCATTTTGTAATTAAGTGTTCCGGGCTCAAGCTCATTTATTGCCTTGGTAGATCTTGCTCTATCATCTCTTTTTTTCTGCTATACCTCATTTTATTTTATTTTTTTTCCAGTTACATGTTATGAAAGTTTTTCCACATTCATCCATTTGCTTATTTGTAAGTTGCACATTATACCCTCCCTTTTCACTTCCTTCCCCTCAACAGTAAGCAGTCCAGTAAAAATTTTATTTTAACATGTTTACATATTATTTTGTATATGAGGAATTAGGACTAAGGGATAGAAAGGAAAAAAATAGAAGCTTTTTAAAAAGTGAACATAGTATCTGTTTTGGATGGGGCTAACATTGTGGCTAACAAGTATCCCAGGGCTGTCCTGGCTCTGAACTGCTGAGAGGAGCTGCATCCATCATTGTTGATCATCTCACAATGATGTTATTAATGTGCACAATGTTCTCTTGGTTCTGCTCCCTTTATTCAGCATCAGTTCATGTCATTCTTTCCATACTTTAAAATTCTGACCATTCATGGTTTCTTATAGAGTAATAGTACTCCATAAGATTCAGATAACACAACTTGTTTAGCCATTCCCCAGTTGATAAGGCATTCCCTCAATTTCCAATTCTTTGCCATAACCAAAAAAACCTGCACTTCATTTTAGAGGTGCAGTTACTCAGTTCAGGAGAGCAGTAATGCTAGGTAGATGTAGTCCCATGTAGAAATTACTCTGTCTCAAATTATGCAGTCTTGCCCCTGCCTTTCCTGTGATCTTTCCAAGCAATTTCCATCTTAGCTAGAAAGTTCATGGAAGCTCTCCATTACTCCCTTTTTAGTACCCTGTAAGTGAATAGTGTGCATCAGACCCCAGTTCAAGTCTAGCCTCAGAAACTTACTAGCTGTGTAACTTGGGGCAAACCTAACCTTTTTTATTTTTTGCCAAAAGAGAAGGAAATGGCAAACCACTCTAGTATTTTTACCAAGAAAATTCAATGGACAGAAGAAGCCCATGTGGTCATGAAGAGTCTAATACAACTGAAGAGAACTACAAACTTATTTCTAAGCAAACTATTTTGAATGATTGTAGATAACAAAAGAAGCTAACTATCCAATGGAAAGATACACATGATCATGGACTATCCTTGGCACTATGCCTTTTCTGTTCTGATCCTGGGCTAAGGCTGGGTATGGGATCCAACATTTTGTATGGTTGCCTCCCAGGACTGACCTATGACTAAACCCCCAATTAACCTGAAAAATCCTAATAGAAATATACAAATAACCCATACTGACATGGATTGCCCTTCTTAAGTATTTTAGTATTCTTTCAGAGGATCTGTCAGCCTATAATTGGCAACAGGAGGGAGGGAGGGAAAGGAAGGAGAAAAGTGGAACTCAAAAATCTTATAAAAAAAGAATGTTGAAAACTATATATTAAAAAATAATTTAAAAGCTTATATTCTTAAACTACAATAGAGATTTAGCTTCATGTACAAAGCTCTCCTGTCTTATTTTGTATGTGGAAGTGCTTATTATATTTGTAAGCTAGGTTCAGAATTTTAAAGGGGGGAAAAAACCCCATGTAACAAAAGCAAAGTCAGACATCTAAAGAAATTTTCACCCTGGCAATGCCCCCAAAATGTGTGTCTTATTCTGTATCTTGAACTCACTTTGTCACCTGATGCGTCATTCTCTTTGTTGGTCATTACATTACTCAGAAATCAGTTTTTCTTTGAATTGTTCTATTTTTTCACTTCACCTCTGAATCAGTTCACCACATTTTCCCAACTTTTTTTCTGAAACAGTCCCTTTGAATATTACATCTTTTTTATATTTGAAAGGCTTTTCTTAATCTTTAAAAAATATGTATTGAGTTCTGGGTTCTGACATAAGATTTCCTCATTTTTTATGAATTTAATTTCTCTTCTGAAGTAATTCTAAAGTTTCTTGTGTTTTTATGCTACCTTAGGAGTCCAGGACTCTGTATTTCATCAGAGGTTGATTCATTTTCTTTTCTTCTAATAGCTGAGAGTTTTGTGTTTGAGGAGTTGTTTCCTCATCCTTTAAATTTTTTTTTTCTGATTTAAGACTTGTCTGACAATGCACTAGACTTTTATAGAGTTTTTCGGTTTTTTAAAAATATTTCTCCATCACAGTATTCTTATTCATCTTCCTTTCCTGATGAATATACCCCTAAGGTTAAACTACAACACAGCCTTAGCCTACTGGTGTTAGAAAATATGAGGTTCATCAGCCTATGTCCTAACCCTAAAATATGCTCTGGTGGAAAATCTGACTTTAACTGAGTTTCATTCTTCAGACCTGACAAAGACATATGGACTGGCTCTTCCTCTTTCTACCCCACCCTGTTTCCTTCCTTAACTCTTCTCCTTGTGGCCAGACTGCAGAGTGGTGGAAGGATGGGGCAGACTCAGCAGCTTAACCTTTGAGAGTTCCAAAGAAGGGTCCAGGACCAGTCATCATTTTGGTTCCCCTCCTCGAAATATGACTTTGCAAAGGCAATGTCTGCTACTTATTTAAAAGACAGAGGAGATGATGGTCTTTCTTTTAGGAGACATCAAGCACGAGTTTGTTTGTTTTTTAGGTTTTTTGCAAGGCAATGGAATTATGGGTTTGCCCAAGATCACACAGCTAGGTAATTATTATGTATCTGAGGTCACATTTGAACTCAGGCCCTCCTGACTCCAGGACTGGTGCTCTATTCACTGCACCACCTAGCTGCCCCCCAAGCACAAGTTTGCAGGAAACCTTGTGTCAATGCTGTATAGTTTGGTGGTCACTGCTTAGTGATTAAGTCTTAGTTTTTCAGTGTTAATTCATAAAGATTCTACTTTGTCAGGGCTCTCATTTGTCCTATAATTCCAGTATAATTATACCTGATATGTCACACTTTTTTTAAGATTAGAGAGTTTTAGGGTTTTAGAATCTAGTAGTAATTTGTCATCTTGCTGATCATGTGACCCAAACTAGAAATGTCCATTTATATATCTTAATATATTTCTAAGAAATATTTTCCCATATTTAGCAAATATTGGAAGACAGAGATGTGTTATCTTCTAAGTTAATATTGTTCCAGTAGAATATAAACATGTCTATATTTGAAATACATTGTTTTAATGTAAATATTTTCACTTACAATTTTTTAATTTTTTTCTGCTTCTAAATTTAAATAGAAAGATGAAATTAAACTGTATCTCACAGAACTCTTACCAGTAAGGGCAATTAAAAAAATTGTTTGGCCAGCAGTAAGTTTGTGTTTATCCAGACTCTCTTATTTCCTTAATCAGCCAATATCTTTATGAAAATTGCCTTGAGTATGTAGTGAGTGGTATTGAATCAAATATGGCTTAGACTACATTATTAGAGGCATCCTGTAGTATAAAATGGATATACAACTTATCAACTTAAGAGGTATTTATTAAACACCTATTGTGAGCCATATACAGTGCTAGGGATACAAATACTTTGCTAACAATGAAACAATCTGTACACATAAGAAACTTGTATTCTAATGGAGAAAATAACTAGGACATATATAAGTATATACTAAATAAAAGTATAAGGTAGAAAAACATTAGCAAATAAAGGCATCAAGAAAGCTTTCATAGTGAAGATTGTGTTCGAATTGGCTATTGAAGGAATAGAGGGATTTTATGATGTAAGAGAGGAGGAGACAGTAAACTCTAAATATAGGGACTGACTAATGGAAGTCATGGAAACATGAGATGGGATATAAAGTATAAGAATCATTGAGATGACCAATTTGACAGGATTCTAAAGTAGAGGATAGGAGTTAGATCTAATGAGGCTAGAAAGGTAGATCAGTGGCTGGTTGTAAAAACTTTAAAAGCCAAGTAGAAGAGTTTAGATTTATGCTTAAAGACAAGTAGAGTGACTGGAGTTTAAGATAAGAACTGACATAGATCAGTGAAATAAGGAAAAAATACTTTTGGCAGGGAAGATAGAATGAGAGCAAAGCCCCAATCCTTACATCTCCCTACATTAGAGGTTAGGAAAAATTTCCCTTAAAAGATATTGAAACCATCTTCAAAACTTGAGTAGTGCCGGGATTAGAAGTTATTGGCATCATTTCTTGGTTACTTAAGTAAAAATTAGCCCTTAGGAACTTCAAAAAGTCTCTGATGCTTGGCTGGTCAACAAAGATGGGTTATTAAAGCACATGAGCTTCATTTAGCTGAATCAACTCATAGTGTCCTCAGTGTATATCTTTATTGAATATCCCCCAGTTACAGCTAAGTAAATTTTTTTGTTAATTGCCGAATGATCTCCAGGAATCTCATTTCAGCCCAAAATTGAACATAAACTACCAGGGGACTGACTAACTTGAGTCAAATCCAGTCCAGGATGATGGAAGTTGTAAAAGAGGAGAGACTTGTGGCAGGGAGATCTGGAACAGTAATCCAGTAAAGAAATTAAGAGAGCACAAACTAAGTTGGTGGATGCTTGAACTGTTGGGTAAAGAGAAACATGATTTGTTATGTGGGGTAAGGAAGAGGAGTCAAGAATGATGCAAAAGTTATTAACCAAGTAGACTGAAAGAATGTTGGTACCTTCAACAGGGATAGAGGAGTTTGCAAGAGGAGAGAGTTTGCTGAGTTTGAAGTATTTCCAGGATATCCAGTTTGCAATTCTAAGGGGCAACTGGTGATTCAGAATTGAAGTTCATTGGAGAGATTGGGGCTCAGTATATAGATCTCGAAATCATTGACATGGGGATGATAATTAAACCCATAAGGGCAGGTAGGTGGCACAGTGGATAAGAGTATGGGCCCTGGAGTCAGGAGGAAGGGAGTTCAAATCCAGCCTCAGACACTTGACACTATTAGCTGCGTGAACTTGGCCAAGACACTTAACCCTGATTGCCTCTAATCCAGGGCCATCTCCAGTCGGCCTGATTCAGATTTGGCCGCTGGATTCAGATGATTCTTGAGAACAAAGGGAGGTTGATGACTTAGCATAGGCCCCCCCCAACCCCCCCACTCAAATCCAAATCATGTGCTTGTCATGGCATCACATCCCTGATGTTCTGGTCTTCAAGAATGAAGGGCAAGCATTAGTATTAATTAAACCCATGGAAACTCATGAAGTCACCAAGAGAGAGAGTGTAAAGAAAGAAGAATTGGAATCCTATCTAAAACCAAAGACTATATAATTTCCAATTAATCATGCATGGATTCACTATTGTGTGGGAATCAAAGCACTTTTTATACAGAAGTATCTAGAAAACTGTTTTTGCCACTCAATGTACCTTTAGCTGTGGAATTGGAATATGGAAGATAAGTTCAAATTCTACTTCAGCCATTAGTTGTATGATATTGGGTAAATCCCTTAATCTCTCTAAGCCTCAGTTTCCTAATTTGTAAACTGCAGGGATTTAATTTATCTTCTAAATTCCCTGGTACTATGATCTGGTAAGATAAATTTAATAGGAAAAATGACTGCAACTTCGTTATGGTAAGTTATGTCTAGTTTTCCAGACTAGTTTTAAGAAAATCAATTCCTGCCCCCCCCAAAAAAAGAATTAAAAATATAAAAATATCAACTTCTGTAGTTTACAGTTCTGAGATTCTTAACAGCTAATAGTATCTTAGAATTTTGGAGACGGAAGGCATCTAGATAATGATATATATATAATTACAGTTCATCCAACCTTCATTTTTCAGATGAGAAAAATAAGACCCAAGGTCACAACAAAATTAAAGTAAAAATGCAATATGTTTAAAAATATAAATATATATTATATAAATACATAATATCTAGAAATATATACAATATAATAAAATATAAAAATGTGTTTATATGTGTACATACATATACATGTGTGTATGTGAATGCGTATGTATGGTTTAAGTACTATCTACAGGTTTATTCTTGTTCCTTGTCTGATTATAATTTAGGGTTGGTTTATACTCCTTTGGCATGTGACAACAAAACAATAAGCAAGTTGATAGAATTAAATATTACCTCAATATACTTGCTTTGGGAAGCTTAAAAAGAATAATAATGTTGAATTCATTAAGAAAAAAATTTTAATATAAACCCCTTATGTGAGAAAGCAGTAGGATTATTATGACTGGTAATACAAAGGAACTTGCTGGAAAGAGGAAAGAATAAATAAAAGGTAAATATAAAAATTTTTCAATGAAAAAAAGTAAAGGGGGAGCAGGAAATATTTTTATTTTTGGTATCAGATGAAAAATAAATGTTAAAGGGAGAGCAAATTATCCTAGAATAATCTTTGTGGGATGAGGGAGACCAAAAGATGTCATCATTTTGAAAAAAAGTAACCAAAAATTTAGAAGCTGCTCAATGTTGTATGTGAGTGTGAGTGGGTAAGTGAAAAATTGGGATTGAATTGATAATAGGGAAATAAGTATGATTGCATTCCATGCTGTTAAAATAAGTAACAACAAAATGACAGAAGGAAAGCTAAATTAACTGTTATAATCTTGACCATAAATGGAATGAATACTTCAATTAAAGAAAAAGATGGGAAAAGGTTCCTGAATGAATTTTAAAATGTACACACACACACACACACACACACACACACATGCACACAAACACATCAAATCAACAATATCTTGCTGACAAGTAATTGTTTTAGTAAACAGTATTTGTGCTTCATGGAAGGTTCAGAGTAGTTAAAATTCCATTAAACTCTGAGCTTCTAGATTTTATAAATCCTAAATTAGAATAATACTTAGATTTTATAACTAAAAACCTAAAGGCTACTTTGTGAGCTATTTTTTAAGAGTCGTATTTAATATATATATATATACATATATATATATATATCAAATAGTCAATTAATCTCTGCTTCATGACCTCCAAAAATCAGAAGCTCAGAACTTTTAAACCATCCCAATCCATTTTGGTTCTAATAGTTTTAACAATTTTCTGGAGGCTACTTTTATTAATGTAGCTTATGACCAGATTTAACCACTGACATATTGTTGAATCCTACTGAGATTACGGTTCCCTGAGCTAGAAAATACAGTAACAAAATTCATCTGGAGCAACAAAAGTCAAGAATAGCAAGAAAACCGATGAAAAAAAATATATAAGGGAAGGTGGCCTAGCTCTACCAGATCTAAAATGATAAAGTGACAGTCAACAAAATTGCCTGGTAGTGGTTAAGAAATAGAGCAATGGGGGCGGCTAGGTGGCACAGTGGATAAAGCATTGGCCCTGGAGTCAGGAGTACCTGGGTTCAAATCCAGCCTCAGACACTTAATAATTACCTAGCTGTGTGGCCTTGGGCAAGCCACTTAACCCCATTTGCCTTGCAAAAACCTAAAATAAATAAACAAACAAATGAATGAATAAATAAGTAAAAATAAAAGAGCAATAGATCAGTGGCTTAGAATAGGTTCAGAAGCAACAGTAGTAAATGACTACGGCAACTACTGTTCGATAAACCCAAAGACATCAGCTTCTATTTGACAAATAATGTTGGGAAAACTTGAAAATAGTATGGCTAAAACTAGGTATACATTCATCTCTCACACCCTATACCAAAATAAAGTCAAAATGGATAAAGAATTTATACGTAAAGAGCGATACCATAGGTAAATTATCAGATCTATGGAAAGGGGGAAAATTTATGATCAAACAAGAATTAGATCACATTATAAATTACAAAATGTATGATTTTGACTATACTAAATTAAAAAGTTTTTGCACTAATAAAATCAATGCTGCCAAAATTAGAAGGAAAGCAGAAAGTTAGGAAACAATCTTCATATTCAGGAATTCTGATAAAGATCTCATTTCTAAAATATATAGAGAATTGCACAAATTTATAAGGTTACAAGTCATTTCCCAATTGATAAATGGTCAAAGGATATGAATAGTTTTCATGAGATGAAATTAAGGTTATATATAATCATATGAAAAAATGCTCCAAATCATTGAAATGCAAATTAAAACAACTCTGAGGTATCATCTCACACCTATTAGATTAACTAAGATGAGAA
The DNA here is from genome assembly GCF_037893015.1 of Macrotis lagotis. Classification (NCBI taxonomy): domain Eukaryota; kingdom Metazoa; phylum Chordata; class Mammalia; order Peramelemorphia; family Peramelidae; genus Macrotis; species Macrotis lagotis. The sequence continues at coordinate 125,023,237 of NC_133663.1, read as the reverse complement.
AAAGGGAAAGTGATCAATGTTGGAGAGGTTGTGGGAGGATTGGGGTATTGATGCATTGTTGGTGGAGTTGTGAATGGATCCCACCTTTCTGAAGAGCAATATGGAACTATGCCCAAAGGGCAATAAAACTATTCATACCCTTTGATTAAGGAATTCCAATTCTAGGACTATATCCAGAAGAAATGATAAAAAAAAACGGGAAAAGTCCCACATGTTACAAAATATTCATAGCAGATTTTTTTTTTTGTGGTGGCAAATAATGGGAAATTGAGGGGATGCCCATCTATTGGAGAATGGCTAAACAAGTTATGGTACATGAATCCTATGGAATATTATTGTTCTATAAGAAACTATAAATGGTCAGACTCTAGAGAAGCATGGAATGACTTACAGGATCTGATGCTTGAGTAAAGGGAGCAGAACCAAGAGAATAATGTACACATCAGCAACAACATTGTGAAATGAACAGGTGATGGATGCAGCTGCTCTCAGCAGTTCAGAGAGCTAGGACAACCATATAAGACTGGCTATGGACAATGTTATCCCCATCCAGAGGAAGAAAAACAAAACAAAACAAAATTTAAAAAAATAAATAAACCCTTCAGAATCTGATGAACATGTTATTAAAAATTTCTCTTATCTACCTACTTCCCTTAATCCTAATTTCTCATATCAAAAATGATTAATCTGTAAACCTGTTTATCACAAAAATATATATATGTATAATGTTCACCACTGAGGAGAGGGAAGTGGGAAGAGAGGGTGGAAGAAAATTTTGTAACTTAAAAATATATGTGTGCATATGGATTAATGCTGAAAAACTTTCATAACATGCATTTGTAAAAATAAAATACCAATAAAAAGAAATAATAGTTCCCAATGATGCTTATACATCTAAAAAACACAAGTGACATAATACAAAAAGATAAAGGGAAATATAGGCAAGTTTTAGATTATCCTCTCTGAAGAGCAGAATCTAATACCTTCCTTGTTTTCTAACCCAAATATATACTTATAAACATAACATACAGAATTCTTGAGTAATCTATTGAATAACAAACAAAATTTCAGGAATCATAGTATAGTGAGAAGATTCTTCAAAAGAAATTCTGATGGGAATTTTAAAAATCTACTCAACAACATACATTTATTGGAAAGAATAGTAAAACTCGGAACAATCAATCATATTGATGAAATCAGAACTACATAGCCAGTATTTCACTAAATATATATAAAAAATAGCTAACAAAGCTTCCTAAAAGTCCATTTAAGACAGATTTAAAGACTATTAAAGACAGATTTGAGAGAGACTATAAAATAATAAGGGTGTATTAGACAAAAATTAGCACTTACAAAGAAACAAAAGCATGGAAGGAGACTTTCACTTTTATTACACAATCTTATTCTGTTGATAGCATGTGTATTTCAAATATATCCCTTTTCTTCTACTACCCCAGCAAGTAATCCATTGTTACAGATTTAAAAGGAAAAGGGGAAAAGTTCATTAAAACTAACCAAAAAATAAACTTTTGGAATTTTTTTTTGCAATGAAATGAACCCCTTTGAAAAAAAACTAACCAAAAAACTATATGAAAACACATGTAAGTTTTCTAAATCTATAACCCCCCCCAAAAAAGCTGGGGGGTGTTTAAGATTCTCATCTCTTTTTCAGGCAAAGTTTGGCAATTTTAATTATACATTGTACAATTTCAGAGTATTTTTCTTCTGTTTCTTTCATTGTATTCATTGTACATATAGTTTCCTGGTTCTTCTTATATTATACTGAATAAATTCATGTTTTCACATTCTTTTCTGTGTTCTTCATATTTATTATTTGTTATGGTATAGTCAATTTTCATTGCATCCATGCAGTATAATGTTTGTCTATTCCCCTGATCAATATCTGTCTGCTTTCTTTCTAGATCTTGTGCATTTATTTTAATAGGAAATTTATAATTTTTTAGAATACTGATAAATATTGTTCAGAAAAACAAACATAGAAAAAAGAATTTTATAAACCAAGTGGAAAATTCTAATGAAAAGTTCTACTAATTAAGAATACAATTAGTGAGTAGGCTAAATTGGCTAAGACATTGAACTCATTTATAAACATCTTTAATGAAAAGAATTTTTAAAAATGGAGCAATTAACAGTGGAGATTCAAAAATTAGCTATTTTCAAGTATAAAGGTTACAGCTCTTGAAAGTCAGCTTATATAATACATATATTGGATTTTTAATGGAATTCCAGCAAAAAGATCAAAATTCTTTAACGCCAGGGAGTTGAGGATGGTGAAAGAAACAAAGATATTTTTTTTACCTTGAAAAGAGATTTTGGGGGAAAATTGCCACCTTATAAATCTGATAACAATAATTAGTTGAATAATAAAACATATTAGTAACTAAAAGACAACAGTAAGCAGCATTGAGACTAAAAAAAAGGTGAAATATTTTAAATATCAGAGATGGCTATGACTAAAGTTATTGGGAAATATTATTGCCTTACATTTATATAAGAATTTACAGTTTACAGAAAGTTCGTATATATTACCTCATTTGACCCTCATAACAACCTTAGAAGGTAGGCAAGGCAAATATTATTATTCTCATTTTAAAATAAAGAAATAAAAATAATTGTGCAACTCATGTCACCAATCACTTAGTTGGTCAATGTGGCCCTCTTCTATAAGGTCTAGTAGTAGTACATATCCCATTTTTATAGGAATTATAATATTTCATAAACTATGATATCTTAGGATAATAATATATACTATTATATATTAAATACGTATTTAAATTGCACCAGTACTCTCCACATTCTTATTGAAGTTTGTTTGTTTTTCTTGTCTAAGTGTATTATAATTATTTCTTTTATTTTTGTGGTATGTGGAGCAGCCTGACTTTCTTCCTCTCACTCTGATATTGCAGATATCGTATAGCTCAAGTGTTGGATAGATCACCATGGTCAGGACTGATCTAAGAAGATTTCAATGTGGTATTTAAGGCAAGAATTGTGTATGTAATGTTTATAAGTATATATTTGGGTTAGAAAACAAGGAAGGTATTAGATTCTATCAATTTGCTTACTGTTTTTTGGATGGGAGAATGATTCAAGATTTGTTATAGAAAGTTTAGTCTGTCAGATAAGTGTAGTCTAGATTGAAAGCAGGGGAGAATCTAGAGGTCATTGTAGTTGCTTACTCACCAATACAAAAAGTAATAGATTAGGTCCTTTTCTTTTTTTTATGGTATAAATTTTAGTACATTATCTTTCACATTGATTACTTAGACATTTTGACTATATTGTTTATATGATATAAGAAATTATTTATTAGCAGACTTTTAATTTTACCTTTTTTTTAATACCATTTCTAGCAATTCTAGAACAACCTGCCTTTCCTTCTATATTTATTGGAAATACTTCTACTGTTTACCTCTGGCATAAAATACTAGATTTTGGCTTCAAATAGAAATTCTGGGATTTTTAGCATAAATTAGTATTGTATATTGTCAAATTCTTTTTGCAACTATTGATGTAATCATGTAAATTTGGATGTTTTTGTTTTAAATATCATTATGTTGTTTCACTAATATTGATAATTTTCTTTTTTTTTCTGTTTTTGCAAGGCATTGGGGTTAAGTGGCTTGCCCAAGGCCACATAGCTATGTAATTATTAAGTGTCTGAGGCTGGATTTGAACTCAGGTACTCCTGATTCCAGGAACAGTGCTCTATCCACTGTGCCACCTAGCTGCCCTTGTTTTACTAATATTGAACCATCTTCTTTATATACATACATATTTCATCATATTAAATGATTTGGTATGGGGTGGAGATAAATTGCTGTTGTCCATTTGCCAGGATTTAAAAAAAATCTTTGAGGCACAATTTACTAATGAAATTTATAGTTCTTTCTTTGCTTGATCTTTCCTTAGCTTACATATTAGGATTATATTTGTTTTAGGAGTTTTGTAGTTCTTTCAATCTTAATTCTTTGAGATGAATTTGTAGGTAGATGCTTTAAAAGTTTGGAAGAATTTGTACATCTATCTAAATCTCTCCTCTCTATTCCTCATATTGAAATTCCTTTTCCCTTAGTCCATTTTTACCCCTTAAACTGGATTATGCTATCTATCTTTTTTGCAATTCAAATACATTTTATTCTATGGATTTAGATGCTATGCTATTTGGTATGTATGTTCAATATCGATATCTGCTCATTATCTTTTGTTACTCTGAGAATAATGTAATTTCCTTTTTTGCATTCATTGATGTAAATTTTTATTTTTGCTTCATCTGGAAGTATGTTTTTAACTCTTACTTTTTTAGATTCACCTGATGCATAGTATATTTTGTTTCAGTTTCTCGTTTTGATTCTCTCTGTATCTTTAAAGTTATGAGAATTAATTTTTATTTCTTTAGGGTTTTTTAAAGGTTTTTAAATTCTTTTAATTTTTAAGTAAATATTTTGTTTCTGCAATTAATTTTGTTTATTAAACTTCTTTGGCACATGTCTCCTCCCCAAGACTCTCTTCTCACTCCTGCACTTAATTGTTTATCCTTTCCCTAATTTGAGGACTTGACTTTATTTATGTATTTCTTTCATTTAGTTATACTTTGCCTTTTGTCCCTTCTCTTTTCCCCTCTCAGTTAAGTGGGTAGTTAAAAATCTCCCTCTCCTATAGCCCATGTTTGTTACTTTTTCAGTTTTTCTTTTCTTTGTTCTCTTCATTAATTTTCCTATATTTCAATATATCCTAAAATTTTCTTCCCTAAAGAAAATTGTTGTGGGTTCTAGATGATCTAAGTACTAATATGTACTAAGTTATCTCAGTGGAGAAGATGATAATGTACTAACAGATGAAGAATAATAAATGCAGAAAATGGTACCAACTCTCTCCTTGGAAGGAAATTATTGATTTTAAAAGGTGGTAACAAGTGAAGAGTCTTCCAACAATGGGGATCTCCTTCACCAACCAAATGGTGCAGTATGTTTAATTCTAGGTCTAGAGTCGGGAAGACAATTTCAAATTTGTCCTCAGACACTCCCTAGCTAGGTGACTCTGCGCTAGTCACTTAACCTCTGCTTACCTCAGTTTCTTCATTTATATAATAGGGATAATCACAACATCTAACTCTCAGGGTTGTCCTAAGTATCAAATGAGATAATAATTGTAAACATACGTTAGGCATTATATAAATGCAAAGCATAAGGAATAACAAGCAGGTTAATTTAAATGATCTGTACAATGTATAAAGGCAAGCAATGTGCAATCTGTCTAGAAAGAGAGATTGGCGCTAGATAGGAAAGGGCTTAATGTGGCAGAATTAGGCAGACATTTGGAGAGTAGATTGAAAAAAGGAAAGACTTGAGGCAGGCAGTCAAATTAGAAACCTGTCACAGTAGTCCAGATGAGGCCCCAGTGAGGGCTGGACAAAGATGGTGTTTGGAATGATGGAGAAAAGAGAAAAAGATTGTATATGTGAGTTTCAGAAGTAAATGGGGTTAGGGAGAGCATTTAAGAGTTATTTATATAGGTATATCAAACTTCTAGAAGTCTCCAAGTGTCTTGAAGACAGGGACAATGTCTTATTTCATTTTTGCATTTCCAATACCTGAAGATGAATTTGAGGTTACAAACCCTAGTTAACTAGAATTATGGAGGTATCATAAATGGAAATAAGAAAGTTTGGGGGGGCTTTTTGAAGTTGTGTTAGAACCATTGTTTCTCTGATGCAGCTTCTTTCCTCCCATCAACAACATGGTTAAGGTGTTACCTAAAAGAAGGCAAAATTGCCCCCAGGACCTGACTGACCCACACCTTCCTAGATGCAGCTTCCAGTCACCTAAGAGCAATGGAGAGTTTAAACTCTCACACATGGCGGATTTCTGAAGATCACAGGAGTCATATTCTTTGCCATATTCCAAGAGCCCTAATAACCTGTTAACTATCCAATAGTTCATGAGGGTCTCATTTCATCCCAAAAATGAATCTGGACTTCCATTCCTGTGTTAGTGTTTAGAGCTGTCTCTACAGAGGAAAAATTATTCTATTTTGCACATATCAAATTTATGTCATATGCAGGTGGAGATGTCCAGAAAGCAGTTCAGAAACAAAATTGAAGTTCTCGAGAAAGATAAGAGCTTGATATTTGAGTCACTTAGAGGTGATAATAATTGTATTATTGAAGAATAGTACTTATGTTTGTTCTACCTACCTCATAGAGTAGTTAATGTGGAAAATGTTTTGCAAAACTTTATTATATAAATGTAAACTATTATTTGTTATTGTTATTTCTACATCCATTATACATTGCTTTGTACATCCCTGAAATTCATTGTTGCCCCTAATACTGATCAAACATCTGGCTAGCACAGACTCTTGGTGGTTAGACAAATACATTCTTAGTTTTATATTCAGTCTCAGAGAATCTGACTCTAACAAACCTTTTCACCTTTATTTCAAAGTACTTCCATTCAGCCAAAATAGACTGCTCACTCTTCTCTGTTCTCATCTTATTCTTTCTGTACATTTTTTAGACTGCCCACTATTCCAGAAATGGAATACTCCACTGTCAAACATGTAAAACCAAATGTAGTTTCTTCCTGAAGTAACAGCTCAAGGTACAGTTCCTCTATGATATCTTCCTTTACCCCCTTGAACTTGATAGACATTTATAATTTTCTTACGTGTACTATAGTTATTTTTGAAGGTGGCTCAATCCAGTGCTAGATTGTAAGCACTTGGAATGCAAAAGTTCTATTTATTATATTTATATTTAATTTGTATCTATACATTTATATATTTATGATAATTTTATTATATATTTAACAGGAATAGCAACTTATACATAGTAGATTTGCAGTTTCATGTGCAATCAACTTTTTATTATACTATATTTTGGAAATGCTTATTTTATTTCATAAATTACAAAAATAAAAAACAAAAGAACTATTTTTAAATTTAATCTTTGAGTCTTCTAAGCCCTTTATAATACCTTGCAAGCAGTAGGAACTTAAGTTTGTTAAGGTGAACTGAATTAAATTGGAATGCACATTTTTTTCCAAGACTCAGGTATAATTATTAAGTTTATTCTTTGATTTGATCTAGAATCTTAACAGGAGCACTGTGGCATAATGAATTGATTGAATAATAATTATTGAACTCAAAGCCAAGGAGACTTGAATTCAAGTCTCTGACACATACTGAATCTGATACATATTGACTTGTGTCCCTGGGCAAGTCACTGACAATAATTTGTAGAAAAGGTGCCATCTCAAATTGGTAGAGAGAATTTTCTCACTTGAAAATATACTTGCCAATATTCTCACAAACTCAGTCCCTATCACTATACAGAATCTTTATAAATTAAGTTCTTGGGTATTCTAAGTATACTTAGGTGCCCTGAATTAGTACATCTCCTTTTCATCAGCAGGACTGAGTCCAGTGTTTTAATAAGTATTCAATTACAGATATAATTTGGAAGCATAAATAAATTAATTTAAATAGATAGATAGATAGATAGATAGATAGATAGATAGATAGATAGATAGATAGATAGATAGATAGATTTGGCATATTAACAGAACCCAAAGAATGAGAGTTAAGTGTCAGAGACTTGCATAGCTAATTATTGGTGGGAGTCCCTGGAAAAAAATGTGTTGGGGGAAGAACTGAGGAATATGAATAATTTTAAAATCTCTCTTCAACATGAAAAGAGCTCATTGTTCTCAGTTGCTTCAGCTTAATCCAGTGGGGATATCAGTGATTTTGTTCCTGTTGAAAAGCAGGACCTTTCATGTAAAATAGGAGCAAACAGCTGGCAAAACTAATGGAGGCTTGGAAGCTTGCTGGCACAAGTAGGAAAAGACTCTTTAAAGTTTGTGTTCAAACCCTGAATAAATACTGCTCCTGTTTCCCTAGGCCTTTACCTAATAGAATTTGAAAGGTTTGTATCAATCAGAGCCAGGATTCAGAGCAGAAAGCATTTCATCTTCAGTATAATTGTGAAATAAAGGGGGGGGAACCTCAGTAGCATCATGAAAGTGATACATGTCCTTTTTAAAGTGTGTTCACCCTGAAAAGAAAATGATATAGAGGAATCTGGGGTGCCCCCTGAAGGTGTAGGAAAATATCCCATATAAATCTGACCTTTCAAAGTAATCTCTACAGAGAACTGGATAAGACTAGAAGATTAGACTTATCTTGATGAAACCAAGGTTGAGTAGTGGGAAAACACTGGACTTCAGAGTCAGGAGATCTGCATTTGTATAACTGTCTAAATCACAACCTCAACTCTTCATCTCTAAATACTTGACACCACATGTGACAGCTGGGCAGAAAAATACTTTTTTTTCATCATAAAGGGTTATAGTAATAACACTTTGAAGAAGTTAGATGGTATCTGAAGTCAGAAAAACTCATTTTCCTGAATTCAAATCTGATCTCAAACACTTATAGGTTGTGTGACCCTGGGCTTAACTCTGTTTTGCCACAGTTTCCTCTTCTGTAAAATGACCTGGAGAAAGAAACAACAAACCATTCCAGTGTATTTGTCAAGAAAACCCCAAGTGGAGTCACAGAAAGGACTGAAACAACAGAACAAGATGACAAATAGCTATCAACCTGCCCTTTCAAGAAGAGGCTTTCTAACCATTGCACAGAAAGGAATGAGATGGTTAGCAAGTAGTCCTGATGAAACAATACCTAGACCAGGAGTGTATGGGTGTAGGGCTGCTCATCCCCCTTTGGTGTCCAACTAGTCGGCACCAGATTTGGGTGAGGAATCTATGGTTCTAAGAAGCTATAGTATGTGCAGAAGCTACACCAGAGGGTCTAAACCAGGTTAAGGGTAAACCACAGACTTTGGCTATGTCCATCTGTGAGTTGGGGGATGTCTACCCCAAGCATGTGAAGACTTATCCCTCCCTGAAATGGTCAGATGGGAACAATTTGTTCCATTGTTAAGGAAGGCACCTGCAATAGGCTTTATGGAGCCCCTATAATTGGTCAGATGTTGAAGATGCGACTGTCATCTACTGCTTCTGAGATCATCTTAGTCATCTGATTTTTGTCTTGCCATTGGACTTTGATGACTCTGGAATAGATTCAGATGGATGACTTACTTAAATCCAATTTATGCTCAAGTCAAGACATCATTCATTATCTTTAGTCCTCTTCAAAAGGAAGGACAAACAATACCCAGAAGGCCTTTAGCAAGGAAAAATAGCTAGCAGTGGTGACAGTGGAGTGACATAGCCAGAAATACTAACAGAGACCTAACACTCAGGGTGGGGGCAGCAAAAAAATATGGTGGGTTATTCAGAAGAAACTCATCAAAATTAGGAGTGGTATTTTTTTTTTTAGTCACAACCTTGACTGCCTCACATCCAGGGCCATCTCCAGTTGTCTTGATTCCTATCTGGCCACTGGACTCTGATGGTTCTGGAGGAGAAAGTGAGATTGGTGACTTAGCTCAGCATTCCCTCAATCAAATCCAATTCATGTGCTTGTCATGGCATAACCTCCCCTATGTCATGGTCTTCATTGAGAATGAAGGACAGATATCATCATAACAGACTCATCAGAAAAGCAGTCCCCATCAAGAAGCAGACCCAGGGCAAAGAGCGTAATGGCATCCCCTGCAGTACTACCAATCCAATTCACTTAATTCAATTAACATTTAATTAAGTACTTAATATGAGCACTGTGCTAAGTACTGGGGAAGCCAATAAGAAAAAGAAAGATAGTTCCTGTCCTCAAGGAGTATGCAATGTGACACAGGAAGACAAGATGGAAAGGGGGAAACCAGGGCCAGGAAATTCAAACCAAGTAGATCTGCAGATGGAGGATGGAGGGTGGGCTGAAAATTCAATGGACAGAGTATCATGGCTAGAAGAAGCCCTGAGTTCAAATTTAGCTTCAGACACTTCCTAGCTGCATGACCTAGCTGCATGTAAGTCACATTGCCTCTGTTTGCCTCAGTTTACTCATCTATACAATGGGGATGATGACAGTTACCTTTCAGGGTTGCTGTAAGGATCAAATGAGTGTCAATAAGTAAAGTGTTTAGCATAGTATCAAACACATAGTAAGTACTATATAATATTAATTATTATTATTGTTACCATTATTATTATTAAAAGCTTTGGGAGTATTTTAGTGCTCTACCTTTGAGGTCCTCAAACAGAAGGGGAAAACAGGCCTAAGTGAGTTAGGGCAGGGCTGAGTTAGCTGAAGGGTGATGAGATTTCAAGGAACCTACTTATCCTGAGAGAGGCATCATCTTCCATGGAAACCGAGCAGAGCTATAGATGGAGAAAAGAAGAGAGGCAATCACTTCCCCTTTCCACGTTTCTTTAGCCTATATATATTCTTTATATTTGTGATCCTCCATGATTGTCCAAACATATCCTCTGTATAAACAATCCATATTATGCCCTCCAAAGCTGCGGATGGTTATGAGTGAGGAGAACTGTGAGAATTCTCTTCTTGCCTTGTAATGATATTTCGTTAAATATCTTTATTTGAATTAATGATGTCCCACAGATAAGAACAAAAGTAAACAAAAATAAGACTGAGCACGTGTGAGCCATTATTTTTTAGTTGATAAAAATACACAAAGTGGAGTAATTCTTCAGGGTTGCTATGTTTAAGAGGTTTTACAAATGTCAATATGAAAGTTTATATATATATATATATATATATATATTAATTGTATATGATAATTATTAGCATATAATTGTATATGTTCAATTATGTTAATTATTAGCATAGCAATAGTATATGATATATCAATTATATGATATAATTATATATATGCATATATATATATATATATATATTATGACACATCTTATAGTTCTCCCTACATTTTAGTAGTCTAAAAATAATAGGTAAAATGATGATATTGTCTGGATTGGGTGAATGTACATAAATTACAGTTCTCCCAAATTGGATTAGACTAGTTTTTCCTCAAGAGTAAGCAAATGTGTCCCATCCTGGGTGGATCAAGGTTCAAGTTAAACCTGTCTTGATGCAATATTCTGGTGGCTTCTGGTTATATTGCCTTGGTTTCCTGGTCATCTAGTGTATATAAAGGGATCAGGGTCCTTCAAGACCATGTCCCAGGACCATGAAATTCATTGCAACCCACCTTGCTTCCATGTAGAGTCAAGGGGGCCATGCCTATCCTATGCTGTGGTTAAGGCAAGCTCCTTTTGTTAACAGTTGAATATCCGACCAGTCCCAATAACTAATCTAAACTAGCAGGGTGTATATGGCCTTGAATTAGACCTGCCCTTAACAGTGAAGGATCAAGGATCAAGACTTTAAGTTTCTAGCAAAAGTAGATTTGTATTGATAAAAATTTTTAGCCTCATTTAAAATCTTCTCTCAAGTTCTAGGGGATTCCCATTCCAGGAAGTTATTTCTCTATTTTTGTTGTTGCTCAGTCATCTTTCAGTTATATGGGACTCTTTGTGATTCCATTTGAAGTTTTCTTGGCAAAGACTCTGAAGTTTTACCATTTCCTTCTCCAGCTCATTTTACAGATTAGAAAATTAAGGCAACCTGGGGTTAAAGGTCACACCACTAGTAAATGTCTAGGGCCAGATTTGAATTTGGAAGATGAATCTCTCATATTCCAGACCTGACACTCTATCCACTCGGTACTCTGTGCCACTTAGCTGGTCATAGTTCTCTATTTAGTTCCCTGATATTCCCCCTGTTGTTTTTTTGTTGTTTTTTTTTTTCTGGACTTTTTGCAATGACCTAGCAACTTCTTCAGAACTAACCTTTTATCTTTTTGGCTATAACCCCTTGGCAGTTTTAGTTATCTGTTGATACATCTAATCAATCTTTGATAGTTTGCCTTTAGCAAATTCATTATCTTGATAAGGCTGTTTAACTTGACTAGTTCATTTTCTAGTATTCTAATTCCAAGTTAGTAACCATGTGGTCATTGAAAAAAGGTAGATCACAATCATTAACTTTTTTTTTTGAGGCAATCATGGTTAAGTGACTTGGCCAGGGTCATACAGCTAATAAATATTTGAGGTTAGATTTGACCTTAGGTCCTCCTAGACTTCAAGGATACTGCTCTGTCTCCACTTTACCACTTAAAAACTATTATCTCAATGTCTACCATGTGGAAAGATCCCCATCAGATTCAAATTCTCTCTCAGTTTTAAATCTCTTGTTCCCTATGGGACATATCTAACTTTCTATTTCAGTCTGACAAATTACCTTGTACAATTCTGGTATCTTTTGTTTTCTCCACTATGCCTTGCATAGGGTAGGTACAACATTCATTGACTGATTCCCAGAAAGGATTATGGATAGTCTCTAAATCCCTGCTCTGATACTGTTTTGATTTAGCTCTCAGATCTTCATAGTCTTGACTCAAGTACTTGAAACTTCAACAATTATTAAAGAAATTTGCTTTGATAGATTATGGTCCACAAAGACTAACTAAACCAGAGTCAGTAGGCTCTAATAGTAATCTCTTGTAAGCCTCTGCCAATTCAATGTTATACATTTACAAATAGCTTTTGGAGACCTCTAAGGCTCCATATATCTTTTTCCTTCACATAAAATATTCACTGTAGTTGAGTTCCCTAAAATGGAAGAGGTAATCATTTAATAAAAATCATTTCTTTATCTTGTTGAGCACCAAGGACCCACATTAATCTGGAATACACAGAGAACTTAAAAAAACACAAAGGTGAATCAAAATGGTTAAGCAGAAAATGATCCTGATATAAAAACAATTTTTAAGGCAATAAAAAAATAAGAGTATGTTAGGCAGCACTTGCCAGATTTTCCTTTTTCCATAGCAAAAGCACTGACTATAACCCTTAGTTGTGACATGAGCTAAAGAAGACAATGGCAAACTATTTTACGATCCTTGCCAAGAAAATCCCTTATATGGTCACAAAGAGCTGGAAGTCACTGAAAATGTCCAAACAACAACAAAATGACCATTAAAATAGAACCTTCAGTCTGGAAATAGTAACCCAATCCTGAAGCTTAGAGATCATTTAGTCCAAACTATTTAATTTTTATATAAGAGAATTGAGAGAGAGAAAAGACTTATCCAGCTAATTAATAGTAAAACCTGGAGCTCAGGTCTTCTTCTAGGGCTCTTCACATGGTTTGTCTCTACTTCAATTTGAATGTCAGGAATTTAAATTGGGGGCACCTTAGAGACCTAACAGAGAATTGGTAAAGCTAGTGATTGTGGAAATCCTGGGGAAGAAATGCAAGGAGAGCACTAAAGAAATTTTTCTTTCCTTTCTGTACACTTGGGTAATGTGGAAGAATAAAGCAGAGATTATTTTATATTAAAAAGATCTAAAGGGTATTTTCAGGTATATACCCTTTTAAGATAGAAGTAAGATCTTTAGAATTTGATTTGTCTTGATTTAGTCACTAAACTCCTAGTTATCTGTGAAATGAGGAGGTTGGACTGAATGACTCTATAAGCAAATTTCAAGCCCTAAACCTATGATCCTATTCATTTGATTCCTAGTCTTGGCTAAAATATTCTTGTAAAACAATTAGTAGCTTTTCAAGTGTAAATTAGTTTAATCTGAGTTATCTAGTATTGAGGTATTGGTCTAAAAAGAAAAGGAAGAACTTGTCCAGCATTTTGGCAAAGGGTGATAATTATTTATGCAAAGCGATAAATATCATTTAAAAAATAGCTCTAGTACTTTCCAAAAAAAAAAAAATTCAGAAACATTTATCCCCTGAAGCCATCTCCAATGTGGGGTCCTTTTAACAATTGAGTCCTTCACTTAAATAAAGAATTGCCCACATCTAATTTAAGAATCTAAGAAAAGGCATAGAATTTTTTCTCTTATTCCATAAAGTTGAAACAGTTCCTTTGTTAGGCATTTAAGAGACAATAGAATACATTATTTGATATTAGCAATGTAAATACTGTTGAAATCTAATAGTTCATTTTTCCACTAGATGGCACAAAAGCATTTATGAATAGTGTTACATTACTTTGGTTTGTTCTTTAATCTGGGCTCCAGACTTTAATAATTTTGTTTTAGTTTTAACAAAGATGATTATAAGTACATTTACTCTTTTTAAACTAATTTAATTATATAATATTAAAAAATTTAGATTAATTTGTATGCACACATACATGCGTATATCGGTACATTGAAAATAACTTGTCCTTTCATTGGAATTCCATTAGAGACCTGAACTATTTTCCTAAATAAGAAGGAAGGAAAAAAGGAAGGAAGGAAGGAATAAAGGAAGGATGAAAGAGGGAGGAGGTAGGAAGGTTATGAAAAGAGCGAATTAAAAGAGGAAGGAAGGAAAGGAAAGAAATGGAGGAAATATAAAAGGAAGACAGGAAAGAGTCAAGGAGGGAAGAGGGAAACTGATGTAGAGAAGTAAGAAAAGGATAGTAAAGGAGGAGGGAAGGTGTAAGGAAGGACAGGATGGAGAAAAGGAAGAGAGGATGGAAAGATGAAGCAAGGAAAAGCAGGAGGAGGAATTAAGGAGTTGGGGAGAAAGGAAGAAAGGAGAAGAAGGAAGCAAAGAAGCACAGAAAGAGGGAGGGAAGAGAGAGGAATAGAGAAGAAATAAAGGAGTAGGGAGGAAAGAAGAAAAGAAGGAAGAAAAGAAGGAAAGAAAGAAAATCACATTTATTCATTCAACAAATATGTATACTTTGTCTGCTCTGTGAGGATCATTTGAAAGAAATCAATATAAGGAAAAATATGATATATAATAAATATAAAGAAATAATAATAATAATAAATAATATTTTAATATAGCACTTAAAGTTTGCAAAGAACTTTGTAAATATTATTTCATTTTATCCTCACAACAACCCTAGGAGGCAAGTGCTATTATTTTAGATAAGGAAACTGAGGCTTGCCCTGGGTCACACAGCTCCTATGTGTAGCAGGATTTGAACTTATGCTCTGGGGTACAGAACTTTATTCACTGTGTCACCTTGCTGCCTCACTCAGTGATAGGAGCACACATATTTTCTATAATTCCTTCTGCAAGCAATCACACCGATACATATATATTATAATGCACTGCATATGAGTATTAAATGGCATAAACAGAAATGTTTATCTTTCTGGATGTAGACCCACTTAAAAATCTACTAGGAACTTAACCCCCCCACCACAAATGTTACCTAAACTATGCTGATAATACATATATGTAATATATACTGGAGGGACCCTGCCCTTGATTCAGAGCATGGACAGTTTTGACTGTTTCTGATCTGCTTATTGCATTATCTGCTTACTTTTAAATGACTGCTGATCTGGGACTGAATGTACAGATAAAAGAAGAATCTGATTTCTCTCTTTGCTAGCAGAAAATGAGGCAAGAATTACTATACTATTCATTGTGGGGAATAGTACCAGTGACCTCTTCTCTCCATCTTGTCTTTCATGTTCAGTCTGTATACACTCCATCTCCCATCCCTGTGTCATTGTTGTCCATGGTTGTCCCAACTGACTGGAATATCCTGACTTCTCATCTTGCCTTTTGGAATTTTTTCTTTTCCTCAACACTCAATTCACATCTCACCTTGGCACTTAATTGCATGCCTTCCTCCTCAAACCACCTTGCATTCATTTTGTATATAATACACACACACACACACACACACACACACACACACACACATATATACATACATAAAGACTCATATGTGTACAAATTTCTGGCATTAGATTTTAAGCTTCTTGAAGGTAGGGACTCTTTTATTTTCATCTTTTTATCTCAGTGGCTTAGCATGTAGGAAGCATTTAATAAATTCTATTTGAATGAATGTTTTAAGTAAGGTGGTATCAGTAGACAGTCTCCCATTAGTTCTTAGTACCCCCTTAGTTCCACAGAAACTCAGAGGAAGGTGACAAAGGAGTAGGTAACCAGAAGTCAAGTATAACACTTATTATTACCATAAGAAGTGAAACTTTCCTGCTTCTCTTTCTCATAATTTTTCAAGAACCAATTTCAAAAAGATATCACAAAACTAGTGTACTCTGATGCAGCCTATTCTAGAGTCTAACATCTTTATGGGAGACAAAGCTTTACATAGAATAAAAGAATATTAAACAAGGCCAAAACATAGGAACTGAAGTGTATATATTAGACAAAGAAACTCTAAAACAACATTAATACTAGAACTTTCTTTGAGGCAGTTTAGGTGGAACAAAGGATAGAATGCCAGACCTAACGTCAGAAGTCATCTTTCTGAATTTAAATCTGACTTTAGGCACCTTGTAGTTGTGTGACTGGTTAAGTCACTTAACCTTGTTTGCCTCAGGTTCTTCATTTGTAAAATGAGCTGGAGAAGGAAATGAAAAATAACTCTAATTTCTTTGCCAAGAAAACCTCAACTGGAGGTTGACAAAAGAACAACATCCTCATTTTGTTTTAACTTTTGTTGCCTCCTGCCTAATATTAGCCATGAAATAATACTATGGTGTAGTTAGAGTTAAAAACAGTAAATAAAGGGGCAGCTAGGTGGTGAAGTGGATAAAGCACTGGCCCGGGAGTCAGGAGTACCTGGGTTCAAATCTGGCCTCAGACACTTAATAATTACCTAGCTGTGTGGCCTTCAGCAAGCCACTTAACCCTGTTTGCCTTGCAAAAAAAAAAAAGAACCAAACAAACCGGAAAATAAAGATGGAGAAAAGGAGTGATGAAGAAGGGTGAAAAAAGAACAGAAGGAACCAGGAAAACATCAAATCACCAGCTGTGATCCTCCCAAGTGAGTCATGAATCAAATCAAAATGTAATTTGGAAAAAATTAACAAAAAATAAAATACAATAAAACATAGATAAAGTTAACATGTAGTTTTCCAAGTCAATATGTGACCCACAGAGATCAAAGTGTTTGAATTTGATAGTGCTGAATAAGAGTAATTAAGTGAAAGAAGACAGGAGAAGGTACAGTGTTGCTCATGGTATTGGTAGTAAATAACCATCAGCCATTTCAACTTTTGAATCTGTGCTCTATGACTGAGCAGGTTATACCTCTACTCTGTCCTTCACTTTAAGCCTCCCTCCCAGTCTGATTCCCTACTCCAGTTGCTCATTTCATGTTGCTAATTGCTCTCAGGTACCAGAATGAATGGTCTTTGAGAAAAACGATTTTTTAAAGGGTGGATTCTGATTGGTACTGAAGGGGTTGGGAATCTGGAATGAGAATCTCCCATAGAGCAGCCTTTTGGTTCTACTGCTACTATTGAAGGAGTAGAATTAAGCTAAGGCCAGCACTCTGAGGTTTTAAAAATTTCATACAAAGTATAGTAAATATGTTTGATCTTGTGGTGATTCAAGGTGAGTAACCACAATGTCTGGGAATAAACTGCTCTCAATGTTCAGTGAGCTAGTTTCTGGGACAATGTAATTTCAGGGTAAATTAACCTTCTCTGGTATACTGAGTGGAACCCTTTTCTTCTGGCCTCTGACTATCTAGGCTTAGTTCTTTTTTTTAAATGCATAGTAAACTTTATCACCCCCCCCCCAGGAAAAAAAAAACATCCTCTATAAAAAGAATAAAAAAGAGAGGGAAAAAAATCAGTTGAATAAAACTAACAGTCCAATTGTGTCTTATAATTTGTGCAGTGTTGGTGTAAAAATAGAGGTACTTTTTTATCTCTTCTTTGTCTTTATAATTATATAGTGCTCTGTTTTGCTCTTTGTCATTGTTCATAGTTTTCATATTTAATTTTGTTTTGATAACTCCCCATGCTTCTTTGTATCCTCCATATTTGTTGTCTTACAACAAAATAATGTTTCATTATATGCCAGTTTATATTATATTTATGTATATATCAGTCATAATTTGTCTTTTGTTCTCAATTATTTGCTATCACAAAATATTTTAAACATTTTAAATCTGTTGGTGTATATAATGGCATATACTAGCAGAAGGATATTCAGTTCAAAAGGAATGAATAGTTTAGTGATTTTTTTTTAATTAGCTCAATTCCAAGATGCTTTCTGTTTGGGTCTTTCTGAAGAACACTTTTTGTAACTGTGGTTTGAACAGGCTTTCATGAGAAATTACACCAATTCTTTTATGATCAGAAGAGAATGGAAAGGAATAGGAATACCAGCTCTTTTCTCCCCTATACTCATGACAAAGAAGTCTGGATTTTGCCTTTTCAAAGGAGACTGTGGAGGTGTGTGTAATGCTTCCCCATGTAGTAAGAAAATATTTTAGGAAATAAGTGCCTCCCAGTTTGTGGCTCAACTCTGGGACTAAGACTTTTCTACATATGTTGAATGTTTGCCTCAGGTTGGCTCAGAAAAGAATGTGGAATTGGGTCTTTCAAACTTTGGAGCCCTTGGGAGCTACAGTTAGCACATCTCTAATGGGTTAAGTCTTGGTGACAGTTGTGATGAATACCATGGCAATTTCCCAGATAAGATAGTATCCTAGTGTGGGCTACATTTCCTTCATAGTTGCTAAAGTCATTATTATTCTTTGGAGAGGAATTCTATGAGGAGGAAATAGCTGATTTAAATGCCTCCTGTCAGTTGCCAAAGAAATTGTTACAAAATACTGTTATAATAATATGGAAAACTGCCCATTGCTCTGGATCATACTTTCTCATATTCTTTCCATTCCCCCTCCCTGGCCTCTACATTGGGATGGACAAAGAACAGTGAGAACAAGAGAATTGAAACATTAATGAGAGCCTTCATTTAATGAAGGGATTTTGGACATTGATTGTATAACTATGGTCCTTTTTCAGTTTTTTTGTGACTTTCTTTTTTATGGTCCCATAATTATTTCTCATCTACTTCTTAAACTCTCAAACTCCTGGGAACCAATATGTATGTTATCCTATGCAAAAGCACTGACTTAGTTTCCTTCCATAATTAAAGCACATTCATAGGAGGATGTAGAATGATTAGAAGGGAAGAAATTAGGAGTCTATTGCAATTATTCAGGCAAAGATTAATAAGGGTCTGAATTTTTTAGTTAGTAATCAATGAATGTCTGCAAAAGAAGAGACACATAAGAGAGATATTATGGAGGTAGGTTGTTTTGTGGCTTAAATTCATTTGGGTTTAGATTGCCCCTCTTGATATCTTATCCTATTTCTGTTTTGGTTACCACATTGACATTTTCATTGATTCTTGACTTTTCTCTATTTCCTTCCCTTTCATGAACATAGCACAGATTATAACCTCTCTCTAGAAATCTGGCTGTCCTTTGTTACAGCTTTAATACTGATGCTGACCATCCAAGGAAGGCACTTAGATAAGCCATAACTTTGTTTCCCACTTCTCCTTACTCATTTGGACTTCTCTAATATGCCCCCAGACCTAGACCTTCTCTTCTTCACTCTTTCTCTCTTTTCAATCTTCCTTTTTGAGTGCTGTCTTCCCCCATTAGATTGTAGGTCCCTGAAGGCCTGTCTTTTATTTTTGCCTTGCCAGCACTTAATAAATAGCTCTTAATAAATGTTTGTTTACTGATTGATCAATATTAATCTCTTATCTCCTGTCTCATAGTAGGGTGGTATAATAGGTATATTTGATAGAGATTATATGTGATGGGCAAAGGACAGGAAGGTCTAAAATATGACTTCAAGATTATTAAGAATGTTAGTGTCAACATAAATAGAGCAATCAGAAGAAACAGTAGAAAATTGGAGGCAGGTAAGATGTATTCATCTCTGGTCACATTGACAGAGAACAAACAACATACTATTTAGAGAGAAATATCCATGATGGTAGTAGAAATTACATTTGAATGTTAAGGTTAGGAGTTAAGAAATATGGATCTGGGGGGCGGAGCCAAGATGGCGACAAGAGAAGAACATCTCTTAGGTGCTCTCTCATAAAACTTATAAACTAAGGACTTTAACTAAATTTTCGAGAGACAGAACCCACAGAGTGACCCAGCGAGGCAGTTCTCCTACTCAAGGTAACCTGGAAAAGAGCAGAAAGACTCTGCTCCCTGGGGTTGCAGGGGCGGTCTGCCAGAGGGGTGGCCCACCAAAGCAAAAGAACTTCAGCCTCCTGGAGGCAGCCCCAGGGCACTGGGAGCCTTGGCTCACAACAGCAGGGGAGTTTCCTGAGCTATACTCTGGAGAGCACAGGGCACAAATTGGGGGAACAGCAGGGGGGACCTCTGCCAGAGAGAGCACATGAAGCCCAGCCCTCAGGGCAGACAGGGAGCAATGTGGTCTTGTGGAAACCCAGATCCAGGAAACAGAAGCAGGCAGAGTAAGCAGGAGCCCCCAGGGCATGAGCCCATTGAACCTAGGGAGGGGAGTGAAGAGAGAGAGACTGCAGAGCTCTGTCCTCTGCCCCTGGAACAGGACGCTGGGATTCTGACCACATTCAGATCCTGATTGCAGTCTAGGCCCCCCCAATAGAACAACAGCCCCCCCCATCTCAGCCCCATGGCAGAGGGGGGCGCTTATGGTCATTCACAGACCAGGAGGGAGGACAGAGCCTCACACACTGAGATCCTTGTGGGAGTGTCCCAAAAGCTCAGGAAGCATCCCCAAAACAGACTAAGGCTGGGAAAATGAGCAAGCAGAGAGAAAAAAAAGAGGAACACCATTGAGAAATACATTACCTATGATTCCAAGAAGGATCAATATACTCAGTCTGAAGATGAGGAAGCACAAGCTCCTGCATCTAAAGACTCCAAGAAAAACAGAAATTGGAATCAGGCTATGACAGAGCTCAAAAAAAGATTTTGAAAATCAAATGAGGGAGATAGAAGAAAAACTGGGAAAAGAAAGGAGAGAGAGATGCAGGAAAAACATGAAAATGAAGTCAGCAGCTTAGTCAAGGAAATACAAAAAAATGCTGAAGAAAATAGCATGCTAAAAAACAGCTTAGGTCATATGGATAAAACAGTTCAAAGAAGTTATTGAGGAGAGGAAGGATTTAAAAAGCAGAATTGGCCAGATGGAAAAAGAGATAAGAAAGCTCTCTGAGGAAAACAAATCCTTCAGACAAAGAATAGAACTGAGGGAGACTGATGAGTTTACCAGAAATCAGGACTCAATACTTCAAAACCAAAAGAATGAAAAATTAGAAGAAAATGTGAAACATCTCATTGAAAAAACAATTGATATAGAAAACAGATTTAGGAAAGATAATCTAAAAATTATTGGAATACCTGAAAGTCATGATCAGGAAAAGAGCCTTGACATCATTTTCTAAGAATTACTACAGGAAAATTACCCTGATATCCTAGAAGCAGAGGGCAAAATAGAAATGGAGAGAATCCATTGATCTCCCCATGAAAGAGATCCCAAAAATCAACCCCCAAGAATATTATAGCAAAGTTCCAAGTCAAAGAGAAAATATTACAAGCAGCCAGAAGGACACAATTCAAATACCATGGAGCTGCAATCAGGATCTCACAGGACTTAGCAGCAACTACATTAAAAGCTTGCAGGGCTTGGAATATAATATACTGGAAGGCAAAAGAGCTTAGAATGCAACCGAGAATCAACTACCCAGCAAAAATGAATGTCCTCTTCCAGGGAAAAAGATGGGCTTTCAATGAACCAGGAGAATTTCAAATGTTCCTGTTGGGATGGCCAGAGCTGAATAGAAAGTTTGATCTTCAAATACACGACTCAGGTGAAGCATAGAGAGTGGTGGAGAAGGGGAAAATATGAGGGACTTAATGATGATGAATGGCATGTATTCCTGTATAGAAAAATGACACTGATAATACTTATATGAACCTTCTAAATTAACAGAGCAGGTAGAAGGAGCTTTTATAAATGAAGCACAGGAGAAAACTGAATTTGAGGATATATTGTGGTGTAAAAATGGAATCAATAGATAAAAGGGAAATGTAATGGGAGAAAGAAAAAGGAGAGGGGGAATAGGCTAAGATATTTCATATAATAAGACTTTTCTTTATTACAATGATCTATTGCAATGATATGGAAGGGGGAAGGCAAGGGGGAATGAGGGAAACTTCACTCTCATCAGAGGTGGCTAGGAGAGGAAACAGCATATCTACTGAATGGGGTGTAGACATCTGGAGTAAGAAGGAGAGAGTGGGGGGACAGGGGGAAGGGGGGGATGTGAGTAATGGAGGAGAGGATGGGCCATGGGTGAAGAGTGGTCAGATATAACACATTTTCTTTTTTACTTCTTGCAAGGGGCTGGGATTAGAAGGCCTGTCCGGGACCATAGGGCCAGGTGGATGCTGGGCCTAAGGGGTGGTGGTGGTGGGGGGGGGGGCTCAGGGCCTCTTGGCTCCAGGACTAGGGATCTGTCTGCTGCACCACTCAGCTACCCTACAACAGAGTCAGAGTGAAAGGAGAGAGAAAATATTCGTACATGGTAGTGGAGAAATACGAAAGGAGGGAGTTGCAATCAGCAATGGCAATGGTGGAAAAATATGGAAGTAACTTTTGTGATGGACTTATCACAAAGAATGTGATCCACCCATGACAGAGTTGGTGGTGTTGGAACACAGACTGAAGCACATTTTATTATTATTATTATTTGGGGGGATGCAGGGCAAATGGTGCTGGGTGGCCTGCCTGGGGCTGCATAGCAGGGTGACTATTGGGTATCTGAGGCTGGATTTGGACCTGGGTGCTCCAGGCTCAAGGACTAGTGCTCTGTCTGCCACCTATCTTCCCCTTCTATTATTACTATTTTATTTTATTTTGGGTCTTTTTTTTCTTTTTTTTTGGTTTTTGCAGGGCAGTGGGGTTGGGGTGGCTTGCATGTCACACAGCTGGGTGATTGTTGGGTGTACAGGGCAGGATATGGGTTTGGGTGCTCCTGGCTCTAGGGCTGGTGCTCCGTCTACTGTGCCACCTGACCACACCTACAATTATTACTATTAATTTTTTAATTTTAATTTTAATTTTTTTCTCTCCCCTTTACTTTATCGCTCAAGCAAGTCTATATTTTTTTGGGGAGAGGGGGTATTTTGTTTACTCTTAAACAAGAATATTTTTATTAATGTATAAAAACATTATTTGTACAAAATGAGAATAAGTAAATATTAAATTAAAAAAAATATGGACCTGGGAGTCTTCTCCTAGGTGAAAGAGGTGATAAAGTCCTGGGAATGGATGATGTCACCAATTGAGAGATAGAAGAAAAAAAAGAGTTAAAGAAATGTCTAAATTTAGGAAATAGAACAAGGAAGAAATTGAAAGTATATTAAAAGGACCAAATGTTGAAGAAAAAAGGAAAACTGAAATTATTCATGAAAATGAATGAGGAGAGTTTCAACAAGGGGATGCTATTAGTGTTAAATAATTCAGAGAGGTCAAAGATAATGAGAACTAGGATAGCAGATTTGGAAAACAGAATGATAAAGTCAAGTGCAATCTTTTTCATTTATTTATTTATTGGATTCAGAAGACTGAGCATGGTTGTAAACTGAGGAAAGGCACCAGAAGTTGAGAGACTTAAATATATGAGCAGGAGAAAGGATGATTTATGGATAAAACACTTTAGTGAGATCTATAATGCAGATCTCAAAGGGTTGGTCTTAGTAAGGAAGAAGAGTATTTTTCTTCAGAGTAATAATTCATTGAACAGAAGATGGTTGAAGTTGTGGGAAAAAATAAAGATGAAAAGGAAGGAATTTGAGATAACTCAATTTTGTAAGCTCTTGATTTTTAGTAAAAGAGGGATGAGGTCACCTAGTCATTTGATTATTATTAAGCATTTACTAAGGACATAATTCCATTTTAGCACTATACTAAGTACTGATATACAAAGAAATGTAAAAACAATTTCTCATCTCAAGGCAGTATCCATTCTAAAGAGGAAAATAATATATAAATGACTAGACAAGGTATATGGAGTCAGTGGACTGGAGTCTCAGAGAAAAAAAATCATTAGCAGAGTACAACTAAAGTATAAGGGGTTTGTTTTGAAGCTTGAGAAAAATGGAAAAAAATATAGAATAACCTTTGTACCAATGGCTACTTTGGCCCCTAATGCTTGAAGGTTAGTTATATTACTTTTACCTCTCCCCTAGGTTCTCTAGACTTTCTGCCAGTGTCTCAAGCACTCACTAATATTTTTTACCCAATTTTAGTAGTACCCAATATCCCAGTTCCATTAAAACAAAGTCAATCTTTATAAAAAAATTTATTTCAAAGGTATAATAAGAACAATTATACAAACATTCCCAAACATATGGTGGCATAATCCCCTCCACCACCTCAGTCTCTGGAGAGGGTAGGGAGATCATATTTATAGCTTAGCTCAGTACCTATATAGTATAGTCTCACAAAATTCTAAGACCAAAGCCCTCAAGCCAAAGGGCTTGAGTCTGGTACCATAGCTTCTCAGGGATTTCTTGCTGAGCTGGCCATTAACATCTGTCCTGAAATCCTGCCTCTAGGGTTTACTATGGTTTGAAGTCTAGGTCCCCAGATGTATTACTTGTACCCAGAAATTAAAGGAAACAAATTCCACTGGAAATAGAAGGAGAGAGAGAGAGAGAGAGAGAGAGAGAGAGACAGAAAGATAGAACTGGAAGAGAGGGCACACAATATCTTCTCTCTAAGAAGGACCCTGGCATCTCTCATTCTGGTACCCCTTTTTATCTGAGCATGTGTCAAAGCCCTGTTGCATTTGCAATGGGATATGAGATAGGAGACATGTTTAGAATTTGAACGAAAATTAAAAGGTCAATTAGTAGAATCCCCTCCTTTTAATAGGTATAGAGCGATTAAATAACTTGTCCAAAGACTTAAAAATGGTGACAGAGCATAAGTATGAACTGAAATCCTCTGACTCCAAATTAAAGACTCTTCCCATTATTCTACATTAAATTTCAAAGTAGTACTGGGGTTTCACTGAGATTAGATAAGATGAATTTGCTTTTTCTTGCTTGGCAGCCTAAGACCTGGACCAGATAAAGTGAATATTAGAGATTACTTAGTATTGGATACTGGCAAGGCAGAATAGTTAAAGGTCAAATGGATGTGAGATTCTACTCTATTAACTAGGGCATTATTTAGATGGCTAACCATAATTGTAAAAGAAGCAAGTGAAAAATAAAACAGGCCTAATGAACTGGGAGACTAGGTAGAAATCAAGGTGCTGAAGTCTCAATAAGAGGAGAGGGAGTGAGAAAAATAAATAGATGTGAGGTTGTGATCAGAAAAGGGAATCTCAAAGTTCAGGATCTTGGAAGAAGAACCCTTCAGTGTCAGAATCCCATCTTTCAAAGCTTTTTCCTCGCATTTATCTTTACTCTCAGCTTCCTCAATTATGAAGTAGAGATATGCTACCTGGGCCTAGGCTCAGGAAGACTCATCTTAATGAATTTCTGACTGCCCTCAGACACTTACTAGATGTGACCCTTGGCAAGCCACTTAACCATGTTTATCTCAGTTTCTTCATCTGTAAAATGAAATGGAGAAGAAAATAAAAACCAAATACTGGTCTAGTATCTTTGTCAAGAAAATTCCAAATGGGACCACACAGTTGAACATGACTAAAAAATGGTCGAACGATCAGAGAAATCTTAAAGTTAAAGAAATAGGAACTATTATTTATTATGAATCCTTGCCAAAGTGGGGAAACTGAACCTAGGTTCTCAAAGCTTATGCCAATGAAACACAAACTCTGGCTGTTTTATCAAACTAGATGTGACTTCAAGTAAGGAACTGGTGATATTCAAAAGCTATTCCTGGAGTAACATTGCCTATTGTCAGAATGCCAACTTAATTTGGAATCAAAGGGAGACCTAGGATTTACTTCTACTGACATTATGTAGTTTTTGTGAAGTCATCCAATATACAGTAAGCTCACTGAGGGCAGAACAGCTTAGTTCTTGTCTATTGTCCCCAATGCTTAACAAAGTGTCTGGCATATGGGTCTTAGGAGGAGGTTATTGAATGAATTAATGAATGAGCAGCACTTTTATTATTTTTTATTCCTTATATTCATAAACCAGTTTTACTGATTCTGTGATTAGTTATGCAAAAGTAATTAGAGGTTTTTCTTTTATATATAGTCTATTAATCAAAAGTGGTGTTCATAGTTGCTTTCTTATTTCTAAACCTACAGTGTGACTTCAAATGTCCCATTATGGAACACATTGCTTGGTAACTCTCAGTGGTCTGTATTTTTTTTTTGATGCTATTTATTTTTGTGTTGTGAATAAAGTCTTGTTTTAAAAAAAGAAATCTACAGATTTAGAGGTGGGGGAGTGGTATGCTAAGCTTTACCAGTTCACAAAGTATCACAGTTTCTCTATTGGTTTGAGAATTCTATGCACTCTGAATAAGTCTTTTTCTTTTTTGTAAGACTGAACTCCCATTTAGTCGCCCTTAGGATTCTCACAGTACTAGTCTTTGTCCATTATTGATTGGTATATTGATGCTGATTTGGGGCCTTTTTACCTTATGAAATATTCATACATACTTATCTCTACCTAAAGGCATCCAATATAGCATCACTACATGTGAAGGCCCTGCATTGTTTGTTTGGTTTTTCAAAATCAAAACAGTGTCTTTAATTGGAATTTGAAATGAATGTCTCAAAACTCTTCTTTGGTAGAAGTTACATGATCACAAGAGATTATACAATGAGTTCTTTAAAAGTCATGCAGTTGCTGTTTTAATTTATTTTATATTTTAGCAAGTTGTAATTTCAACTATTATCTCAATCCAATCCAATCTTGAATCTCAATCCCATCTTAAATTCTAATCTATAAATTTTCTTTGTGTAGTATTATAATTTTCTAATTTCTCCCTGCTTGTAAAACTCTATATTCTGCTTTACATGGAATGTGGCACTGGACATGCTCACTCATCTCACACAAAATTAAACATATTAATCCCAGTCTTTGGATCCAGGTTCTGACTATTCATTAGAAAAATTTTTCCCTATCTCCCTATAAAAGTTCAAGTCATTTGCTGTGTTATGATGACTTTAAGTTTAAATTATTATATTAGAAATCTTGGTATTTCAATAATAGAATATCTTTAAATTGGTCGAACCTTTTTATCAAATTGGACTTAATATCTGGGCTGAGTACAAATGTTATTTTTTAGTGAGTCTCAATTCCATCAATAGCTAATTAGTACAATTCCAAATACTGAGAATGGAAGAGATCATTTAATTCTTCCTATTTAACAATGTTACTTGTTTTAATAATTATTGAGTATTAGTTGATAGTGTTGTTATTAATGTTGTATTGCCTTATATATAATTGCTTTATAAATACTAGTTCATTAAAACTTAGTAAGCACAAGAGAAACAATGGTTGACTAATTTTTGAAATAGAATGAGGCACTCTCAGAATCATTATATCATGTTTTCAGGAAGAAAGTATAAAGAATGACATTTGAAATCACAAAAAGACTGTAGGTAGGCATAATATAATTGCTTAGCTTGGAATCTGGCCAAAAGACTAGTGTTAACATAGTCTTGTCATCAAAATGTGCTATGACCCCCAATGATGGGAATCTTGGTTTTTCATTTTCATCAGAAAGAGGACTTCCACATCAACAAATAGTTCCTAATGCATTGTATAAATATTAATTATAGATACATAGTTTTAATTGCCTCAAGATTAGTGCATAAACAGGAGGAAAAAATACCAACAAACTTTTTTTCCTGTTTTCATATCCTTTTATTTTTCCTCCCCTCCTCCCCATCCCCTACCTTCTTCTCTTTCACTAGACATTTTTGAAATGGGCAAGATTACCTTTCATACATTCTTCCACCTCTTCTCTCCTAGGTCTGACTTAGGAAAATTAGGTGCCAAAGGACAGGAAAAATCAGGACATGATATCATTTAGTATACTAAAGTATCTTAAATATTGAATAATAATATTTTAAATATTAATTAAATATATTTTAAATATTAAATAATAATAATTTACATCTTAAATAATAATATAAGGTATAATTTCTGTAACTATTTTAAAATTATGTTCACATCCCCACTATAACTTCTAATATAGTTAGGGGTTATTGATAGTATTGGGATATTTTGTTTTCCTTATTGTGATAAATCAGAGATGTATGTAGACCTTTCTGTCAGAAAGAATCTCAAAATATATCCATAAGTCAAAATCAGCCTAAGCATGCTATTTCTTTTTGGACAAATATCCTTGTGGAAAAAAGCATAGAGGAAATATTTATTATAACTAAAAGCTAAATATAAGTTTTGGCAAGAAGTTATTTGAAAGCTTTTGGATTTGTAAAACTAAAAAAAATCCTATGTTAAAAGAAAGGAATATAACACCATATAGTGTGTCTACTATAGTGGATTAGTATTATCTGCTATATAATGAATTTTACAATTATTAGTTTATAGCCATATTATAATATTCACTATTTCATGATTATAATATTCATTATAATTATATATAAATATATATTATATATTAAAATTAAAATTAATCTACTCTAATAATATAATGAATATTATACTCTCTCTTGATGTTTAGTTAATAAGTATTTATTACATACTTTTCATGTGCCAAGTATTGGATTATCCACAGAATCCATGATGTTACTCTCAGTGGATATTATGCTATGGTCAATATATTCAACTTTTGAAATCTTTAAGAGAAGATTTACAAGAATCTGACTATCACAGATTCTCAGAGTAGGAAGTCATTAAGACCCATCTACTTTAATAAACATCTGCTCAGAAATCTCTTCCAGGGAATTCCTGACAAGTGGCCATTGATCTTTCTCTTAATTTCCATTGATGAGGAATTTTCTACCTCTTGAGGGATCCTATTCTCTTCTTGGATGGTGTTAGTTGTTAGGGAGAGTTTTTGTTTTTCTTTTTCTCTTTCAGTTAGATGAAATCTATTTTTCTCTGTAGCTTCTCTCTGCTCCTGACTCTGTTCTCTGGGATGAGTAGAACAAGTCTAATTTCTCTACCATATGATATACCTTCAAATACTTTTGAAGACAGCTAGCATGTCCCCAGTAAGTTGCCTTGTGAACCTGGGAAACTAAGTAACTTGAAAATGCTACAAAAATAATAAGAATTTCATAAATGTGATCAGGTTATTTTATAACTGAATCACATCATTGCAATATTGTTATGACTGTTGTTGATCATGAAGATAGCTAAAAAAAGCAAAAGAAAATCTGACAAACTTGACCAGACCATTCTGTGACAGATTTGGTTATGGTATCCACAGGGCCTTATTATTATTTGGGGGGGGGTGTTTGCTAGGCAATTGGGTTAAGTGGTTTGCCCAAGGTCACAAAGTTAGATAATAATTAAGTATCTGAGGACAGATTTGAACGCAGGTCCTCCTGACTCTAGGGCCCATGCTCTATCCATTGTGCCACCTAGCTGAGCCTTATTCTTGATATGAAATCTTCAAGATACTTCTTTCCATCTGATTGACAGAATTTAAAAGCTAAGAATTCCTCATTTCTATTGAGCTTGAAAACAATTCTGATTTCCCTAAATGGATTGCAGAAATCTATGTTATCTAGAGCTATTCCTGGGCCATTTGGGAAGTAGGAATGTGTACAGGAGGATTTAGATAGCTAACACATTACCACTGCTTAGTCTTTATCATTTCTTTCAGATGAGTTCCACAAATTTTTATTTTAGGAGGGGAGAGGATTAGGGGGATTTGCTTTCTTGTTACTATTAGGCTTCCATACCTTCTTATTCATGATTGATACCCAACTGCTATTAATTAGTAGTAGAAGAGATAGGCCAGGTGGTCATTGAGCTATAATTTAGGGTCCACTGCATGAATAGCACTTTCTGAATATTGCAGGATATTAAAAAGGGAGATGCCAAAGTTTCAGTTTATCTGGTAGGTTTTACTGTTCCTTTAAGATGCTGCTATATTCATTATGGAAAGACCTAAAAATAATTTTACTTGAAGTGAAAGATGTTTATCAACTATTAAAGGATGTTAAATGTTGCTATTGTAAAGGATATAAGGTACTGATTTAAGATGGACATTTTGTTTAATTAAAAAATAGGTTAAATATGTTTTATGAAGAATTTGAAACTTTCAGATCAGATTTTTAACAGCTTTAGATAGAAAATGAACTATAGCATAGATGTGAAGACTCAAATCTCCTTCAATGATGTAGAATGATGCATTGCTTGTATACAAGCAATTTGATGGTTTTAAAAGGGCTGAGAAACTTTTATTTTTTAAAACTGGAAAAATAAGAGTACAAAGAAATACAGTTCAAGGACACTAAATAGAATGGAATACTATACTGAAGACTTTATGGCTTTAAGGGATAATGATACCTCACTTCATTTGCATATAACTTTTATGACTAAAGAGGGTAAAACTGGAACATGAAAAATCATGCCCACATTTGGTGACCAAGGCAAGGTTAAAAAGGGACTATTAAATGCATTGGGGAAATTTGAGGAACAATGTTATGTTTTAATTGAAAAGTTTTATTTTAATTGATTCCTGAATATCAAGAATCTTTCATTTAAGCTACCAAAAAAAGAGAAAACTAACATAAGTAACTGCAGAACTGAAGACATAGTAGGGGGCTACCTAAGCAGTTTAAAGCAGTTGTTCCTCCTTTGTTTTGAAGCGGACTAATTTCATCAGGGGGTGATATCTTGACTTATTCATGAGGTGGTTTAAGTGAGGCAGAATTGCACAAAGTCATCAGCTTCACTCTCTTCCTGAGTTCTCTAAATCCAGTGTAAGACAAAAGTCAGGAAGACTGGCAATGGTCTGGGATGCAGTAGATAATCTTGATAAGCTCTAACCATGCTTCCACTACCTTCATATTCATTGGAACAAATTGTTTTCATCCACACATTCTGCTGAGAGAAGTCTTCACATGCATGGGATAAACATGCCACTAACTCACTGACTGGTTTGAGGACTTCAGTTACTCTTAACCAGATCTCATCAGGCAAGAAGGTGTAGCTACTGAGTATGCTACAGCTTCTTGGAGCCACAGGTGACAGTTGGTTGACAGGTGAATACCAAAAATAGATAAACAGCCTTGAAAAGGATTCAACAAACTCTGAAGCCAGAGGTGTTAATCTTCCTGGAATACTCTACATATCCCCAAAGAACAGTAGGCTAGGTTTCAGCTAAATGATTTCTGATTGGTACTTAAAAGAATTGATCTTATTGTTCAACAGTTTCAGTGATAATTGCTATTATCATCATCTAGAGTTGGAGAGAGGTGAAGTTTCTCATAAGTGTTTATTCCTTGTTCCTATCTCTTATTAAAGAAGGAAAAACAGGAAAGATAGGTTTTGAAGCTAGTTTGTATCCTGACAATCTGACTAGATTTGTTTGCCTGGCTTAAAAATCATCTTGAAGTGTGTTATTGTGCACCTTGTCTGAATAATCACTCAGTAAGCGAGTGACTGCAAACGTAAGTGGTCAGCTCTGTTTAATCCAGAACTTTGCAGTTCTCTAGTTTAGAAGGAAATGTGATTTATATTAAGAAGTAATATTTTCTAAATGCTCCTTTGAGGGTGGTTATGAGTTGAGTTTACATATGTTCTGTTTGATTAGAGAAGTGAAATGAATTTGTTTAGTTGAAGAATGGTAGGGATCAACAGATTACAGAGAGATGATCAGAGAAAGAGTGTTATGGGGCAGAAGATGCTTCTAAATGAACCAGTGAAATCAAAGCCATCAGTTTAGAGTTAAGAGATGCTAAGCACATGATTTTTTTGTCTTAATGTGTTTCTTTTACATTGTATAACCACTCTCTTCCTGTTCCTTCCTCCCTCCCTCCAAGATACTAAGTGCTTCAGTGGGAGAGTGTGACTCAGGTATATATATATGGATTTTGGTATATTTTATTATTTATGCATTTGCTTTAATAGAGAAGCAGATATGAAATTATCATTTCTTTTCTCTTATTGTTAAGTAAATAGTTATTTTTAAGATCTAAAAGCATCACTATTATGAGTTAATGGTTGTATAAAACAGAAGCACATAGGTGGGGGCTCAAGAGCCAGGAAAAGTGTATTTCTGCTCAACATATCACCCCTTGGGACCCTGAACAAATTCGAATATAACTTTGTAGTAGTTATATTTTTCTGAGAACCTAGATTTTCCCGAGTGAGAGTAGATTGTAATGATTAAACTGACCCAGAGAGTATGTGTTAAAATGTCTAGTGAAAGGGGTGTAGTCCCTAGAAAGGGAAGGTAGATAAATTTCACTCACCAACCACTAACCATAATAACAATCCAATGAAGTAGAGAAGACAAGGAAAAACTCACTAAGATTCTCATTCTCTTTTTTTGCCATTCACTTTACACTCTTCTAGGATTTTAATTGCTGCTATAAAAATTTATTCTTCCCAAGGTTTTTTATTCTCGACAGGGGTCCATGCTGACCAACTCTCTAAGGAGACTTGTAGTGAGATTTCACCTGTTGGGATATTCTTTGCATCTATTTTGTAAATTTAAATTAGCATGTCTTTGATCTGAAAGCACCTGACTTAAGGAACTAATAATAATAATGATGATGTTTGTCTTTTGTTCTCAAAAAAAGACCATGACATCAAGGGAAGTGATGTCATGACAAGCACATGAATTGGATTTGAGTGAGGGGGTGCTGTACTAAGTCACCAGTCTCACTTTCTCCTCCAGAGCCATCTGGATCTGGTGCCAGATATCAGTCAGGATGACTGGAGATGACTCTGGATGGGAATCAATCAGGATTAAGAAACTTGTCCAAGGTCACAGAGTTAGTAAGAATCAAATGTCTGAGGCTGGATTCAAACACCTATCCTCCTGACCAGTGTTCACCACTATGCCACCTAACTGCCCCATGGGCTAAAACAGACACACCCTAACTTTAAAAAGTCTTTTTTAGGTTTTTGCAAGGTAAACGGGGTTAAGTGGCTTGCCCAAGGCCACACAGCTAGGTAATTATTAAGTGTCTGAGGCCGGATTTGAACTCAGGTACTCCTGACTTCAGGGCCGTGCTCTATTTACTGCACCACCTGCCGCCCCTGGTGTTTTTTTTTTAATGTTAATCTACTGAGGCAAAGAGATATCATACGGTATGAAATTGCAGTGAGACTAAAAGGAGAGCAAGAGAAAAGAGAATACAATGAGGGAAGGGATATGTATAGAGTTTTCTCTTTAACACATGGAACAATAGTGCATCCAGTTTTTCAAACTCACTTTTCCAAGGGAGATTAAGAGGACAAATATCAAGATTCATGCTATTTCCTTCCTCAGGAGATTAGTAAAAAACTCTAAGAATCCCAGAAGTCTATGCAAGCCATTCTTACCTCCTCTATACCAATTTTCTACTCCTCAAAGTTTTCTAGGTTGGCTTGGGCATAATTTACTCTTTTGTGGCTCTTTTTCTCTTACTTGCTAGCAAAGAATGTCTAGCAAGAGCTTAAAAGTCATGGGATGGTGTTATCTGACAGAGACTTATAAACCATCTACTTACTAAGAAATGAATGAACTGTCCTTTGTGTACCTACTTGAGTTAAGTGCTTTTACTTATTGGTTAATTCATTAATAATAATATTTCCCTTCCCATCTCTTGAATTGATATTTAGAAAATATATCCCTCCATACAACTTCCATACTTTGATGATTAATCCTAGTCTAGAGATAATTTGGGGTTCTCAAAACCTGTGCAGATCTAGCTAGTTCTTACCTGTTGGAAAGGCTTTCATCATGGACCTTGCAAGAGATTGTCTGTTTTCTGAGGATCAATTAGATAAGGATGAAGAGGCTGATATTGTAACTGGCTAGACAGTTGAAGATGGATCTTTTGGACCTGGCAACCCATGTCATGAACTGGTTGTTTATTTGGAATAAACATCCATGTTAAATGAGTTTATGCATAAGGAGAAGTATCTGTTTCTCTTTAATACTTGTACAAATCTAAATATAGGTTATTAGAATGTTTAAATATTTCAATTTGTATGCTTTTAACATTGAACTACCAACAAGTATTTAGTGAAGGACTATTATTTATTCATTCATCATACATTTATTTAGCGCTTGTTATGTCTAAAACGCTATATTAGGTGGTTTAATGCTAATACTCTAATATTTCAGGTGCACTATTAGGACTAAATGAGGTAATTACAGGTTATTGAAGAGTTAACAAAAAAAGATTTATTGTGCCCTATCCCAGAACTGTGGAGCACTTAGAGCTTGATTAGACAGCAAATATGCCGAATATTGCACCCTGTACCAATTTCAATGGTTTTGGTTTTTGTCTTTTCACTGGATTTCAATGACTCTAGAAGAGAGTGAGGCTGATGACCTTGTGTAACTGTCTCACAAATACAATTCATATGTAAGTCAAGACATCGACCCTTAATGTCACCAGTTCTCTTTGAAAATGAATAATGAACATTAACTGTTTCCTTGCACATCAAAGATATGGAACAAGGATATAGTGGCTTTTAGTTCCTTCAGATTAGATTCCCCTCGTCTCCATGTGGAAACCTGTCTGATCATTGGGGCAGGATATGATGAAGGGCATGGTGACCTCTGAAGTTTTCAAAAATTCACCAAGGTGGAAGGGTCCCAGCTGCTATTGGCTATAACTTTTTATTCTTTCAGGCGAAAAGGAAGATACCTTGGGAAAACCTGGTCAATCAGGTTCCAGGAACAGCTTTATCTCCTGTAAGGGAAAATTGTTGAAGAAGGGAAGGCGGGTGGGGGGGGGGCAACTGAGCCTACTTCTGTGGTGTGTGGGAGAGAAGCAAACTGAGTCAGGGAAACACTAGTAAATATTAGTCTTATCACAGGTACTAAGAGTGATAGTATATGCTAACATTTCAAGAGATACAGAAGAAGTATAAACATGGTCCATGTTTTCAAAGATCCTTTAATTTAATTGAGTAGACAAGACAAAAATGCATGAACAATTAAGTTGTAGAAATGCACAATACTTACTGAAAGTGTCAGCATATGGTACTTACTGTAAGAACAGTAGGAGTTCAGAGAAGGGAAAACAGATGTCACTGGGGAGGTGGTGCTTGAGCTCAAAAGGATAAGTAGGATTTCACTAGCTAGAAAAGTGAAGGGATTTAATGGAGAAGATCATTGTATCATAGACTTAAATACTGAAGAGACCTCAGAGTACATCTATTTCAATCTTCTCAATTTATAGATGAGGAAATTGAGGTTCAGACAAGCTAAACGACCCATAGGTAGTAAGTGGGAGAAGCAGAATTTAAACTTAGGACTTCTGATTCCAAATTCTGCATTCTTTTCACAATTCCACAAAAAACAAGAATAAAGCCTGGGAACTGGAAATGAGTATGATATGTCAGGGTTTTTTTTTTTTTTTTTTTGCAAGGCAAAGGTTAAGTGGCTTGCCGAAGGCCACACAGCTAGGTAATTATTAAGTGTCTGAGGCTGGACCTGAACTCAGGTACTCCTGACTCCAGGGCCGGTGCTCTATCCACTGCACTACCTAGCTGCCCCTTGAGTATGACATGTTATAAAATGACATCAATAACTAACTTACTTCTTTGAGAGAATGATCTGTGAGTGTATTGAGGGTATCCTTGATAAAAATATGAAAAAAACCAAATACATTTTCTACAGAAGACTTTATTTTTTATAATCTTTCATTTAATTGAAAGTGTAAAGAATTCAATATCATGTCTTTTCGTTGATTTTTTTTTAAAGTGGGAAAAAAAACCTGGAAGTAAAGAGGGTGTTTATCAATTGGGAAAATATATAAACAAATTCTTGCATATGAATAGTATATTATCCAACTAGAAGAAATGATAGAGAAGTCTGGAAAGACTTGTTTGAACTGATGGCCAAAGAGATGAATGGAACAAAGAGGGGAAAAATATATGTATATATATATATGTATATATATATATATATATATATATATATATATATATATATATATAGTGACTATAACAATGTAAAGGAAAATAACTTTGAGAGAACCATCAATATCAATAAGAATGATGGGGAAGCATGTTTACCATCTTATGGCAGAAAGTTGATGAACCAGAATTGCAGAATGAGACATACATTTTAAGTCACAGGCAATATATGAATTTTTTTTACTTTATTTGTCTTTTTTCTTTTAGGTTTTTGCAAGGCAAATGGGGTTAAGTAGCTTGCCCAAGGCCACACAGTTAGGTAATTATTAAGTGTCTGAGGTCGGATTTGAACCCAGGTGCTCTATCCACTGCGCCACCTAGCTGCCCTCTTTATTTGTCTTAAGGAAAAGTTTTTATATTGGAAGAGAGAGGTCAATTATTGAGAGTAGTAGGAGGGGTAGTTTGGTAATACAGAAAAGAATTAATGAAGCATTCAAAAACTGTGTAGAAGAGAGTTTCAGAAAATTCAGAAGGGAGCACATAGTTAGGACAACTTTGTTCTTATCACATTAAATTTGCCACACACTTTAAAACAACTGTATATAATAGAAATACACAGTTCTATATAAAATTGTCTTCTGTTCTTTATATAGTGAAACATTCATGTTTTTTTGAAATAGGTTGTTTATAATTTTAAAAGATGGTAAAAGCATCTAATTCAGCAAAACAAATGCAACTGTAACAACTTGTTTCCAAAGGATTATTACATAGATATTAAGAGTGTATAAGATTCTTTAATATATGCAATCAAAGAGATAACTATTCATGTGGTGACTAGGTAGTACAGTGGATAGAGCACCGGCCCTGGAGTCAGGAGTACCTGAGTTCAAATTCGGCCTCAGACATTTTCTAATGACTTAGCTGTGTGGCCTTTGGGCAAGCCACTTAACCCCATTGCCTTGCAAAAAAAAAACAAACCCTAAAAAAAGTTAACTGTTCAACAACCTTTTAATTATTAATGCTAGAGAAATATAAAATAGGACAATGTGTGCTTTTCAAAGCTATTTACCATAATCATTAAGGGGGTAATGCAAAGGGTTCAATATAGAAGAAAGATTCCCCACAGAGAGAGGAACCATAGCTCTAATGTTGCCAAGGCAACTGTAGGTAGGGATTCGAAATTCAATAAATCTAGGAGCTTTTAAGGGTGAAATAATTAAATGTTTGAAAAAAATAGCTTGTGAATCATGTTATACATATTCAAATGGACTTTTGAAAAAAAAAAAGGTACTCTAACCCTAGAGAATGAAATCCTAAAGATGATTCTGATGGTGATGTCTTTCTGCTGATTACAGCCAGTCCCAGAACATTGTGGAATCTCTTCAATGATGATTCAAAAGAACTAAACCTAGGAATCCATACAAGGATGAAAGATACCTGTTATCCAGATTATAGCAGACACTTGGGAATCTGATATGCTGAGTTTGTTTGTCAGAACTAGGGTTTTTGGACAGATCCCAAATCAAAAATGAACAAAATACAGAATGAACAGAAGGAAGAAAGTCACCTGGATGGCATTTGGGAAACCGTGTAGTATCTTGAATCATTCCAAACTGTTTCTCCTTCATTTTTTTTTAGGTTTTTGCAAGGCAAATGGGGTTAAGTAGCTTGCCCAAGGCCACACAGCTAGGTAATTATTAAGTGTCTGAGGTCAGATTTGAACTCAGGTGCTCCTGACTCCAGGGCCAGTGCTCTGTCCACTACACCACCTAGCTGCCTCAAACTATTTCTCAATAGAAAAAAACTCATTTTTAAAAACACTCTTCGGGGCGGCTAGGTGGCGTAGTGGATAAAGCACCAGCCTTGGAGTCAGGAGTACCTGGGTTCAAATCCCGTCTCAGACACTTAATAATTACCTAGCTGTGTGGCCTTGGGCAAGCCACTTAACCCCACATTTGCCTTGCAAAAACCTCAAAAAAAAAAACAACAAAAAAACCCACTCTTCTACTGGTGATGATGTTTAATTGCAAATCTTTAATTTAAACACTTTCCAAATTATCAAAGTTATTATTGACTCAGAGGGTCAACGGAGAAAAGTAGAATGAGCACAAGAAAACTACTACACATGTCCATGATGATCTACATGGAAAAAATAATCATGAAGAATTTTTAAAAAATCTGGATTGGGATGTCATCAGCATAGATATCTCCTGGTTTGAAAATTTCATCCACCAAGGAAGACTGGCTGCTTACCTCTTGCTCTAATTACTTTGAGCCATCATTATATTTTACAAAATAAATTTTATTGATATTTTAAATTTTTTTACAATACCTGCATTTTTTAGACTATGGTGGGTATGAGAAGATTCAAAAGACTTTAAGAAAGTACTTTAAACTTAAATAAGGGGAATGATATACTAAAAAACAGTATATTTAACTGTAGTGCTCTCCAGAGACAGTACGGAGAAATTATTGTGAGAGATCAGCTGCTAGACTATTGAAGTTACTCAGGCTTGAGATAATGAGTATTTTGTCTAGGAGTGGTGCTTAAGCATAGGTCTTTACAAAACATACTGAGGATATATTGTAGTGACTGTGTTGTATATATATTTAAAAAAGGCATTTGAAAACCCACCTTATAATTTAATGATGGAGAAATATGGAAAATGATATACCCATACATTTACATAATGAATACAACTTTTTTTGTAGTAGAACATATTTTTCTTTCTCCCAAGGATTATAGGAAATGTAGTTTCAGTTCTCCATACCAATGGAAATGGAGATGGAGTTGGAGATAAGTCCATGGAAGCTAGAAGAAGTGAAAAGGGGGATAGGGAGAGGAAAATAGGGAGCTAGCAGCAGAAGTTGACTGAGGTTATGGAGAAGAAGCAGTAGTACAGAAATTAATTTTCAAGGTTGACAAAGATTAAGTGCCTAAACATAAAATGAGCACATTTTATTTATGCCACTTTATGAGGAAATCTTTATAAATTGTATTACTTCCCTGATTATTCTATAGCAAAGAGAAAGGAGTGACTTTTCCTCTACTATCTTCATTCTGTCATTTTTATTCCATTTTCCTTTAAGTATAAGAGGAAAGTGAAAAGTAAAGAAGAACCTGAATGGACAAGTGATATACAATGAATACTACATGAGATTTGGAATTTAAGAGACCTGGGTACACATTCCACTTCAGAATTTACTTGTGGTGTAAACATAGGCAATCACTGAACCACACAAAGACTTGGTTTCCTCATCTGTAAAAATGGATAAAAAGCCCAATCCCGGAGCCTGTGGGGATTCTCTCCTCAATTTCCTGAGTATATTTGAGGGGCAGGATGGAGTTAGTGAGGGCAGGAGAAAGAAAAGCTCTTTACTTTCCTTTGTTGTTGAATCTCTTCAGACTTTGGATGCCTTCTGCTCATCTTTGTGAGAAAAGATGGAAGCTTCCGACCTCACTTCACCTTACTGAAGGAATAGACTTTGGGAAGAAATCACCATGAGAGCAACTAGCAGTTTCCATCATGTTTCTAACTCTAGCTTATTGCACTAGACTTTGGGGGAACTTTCCTTTGAGTAAGATCTATGTCTTTCTCAGTTGCTCCCGAAGGGAAAACTCCTTCACTCTGCATTGTCTATATAGAATCTCCTCGTTTTTGTTTTTTGTTTTTTGCTACCCATTGGAAGAAATGAGTTTCTTGACTAATTAATATGTAAGTTTTCATGGTGGAATTGCTATTTAGCAAGAAAAGGATTAACACATAAAAAAAAGCTTGGAGTCCTCTTCTTTCTCAATAATGAAACAGCAATCAGAAGTTAGATTGAGTCTGAAAATCACATGCCTTAGGCTAATAATATTTAAGGATGCAGATAGTTATAATTCTAGTCTGGTATCCTCTCTCTGAAGAGAACTGGAGTGACCTCCAGACCCAACTTCCTATTTCCCCACCTGGTAGAAA
The DNA here is from genome assembly GCF_037893015.1 of Macrotis lagotis. Classification (NCBI taxonomy): domain Eukaryota; kingdom Metazoa; phylum Chordata; class Mammalia; order Peramelemorphia; family Peramelidae; genus Macrotis; species Macrotis lagotis. The sequence continues at coordinate 124,983,511 of NC_133663.1, read as the reverse complement.
TTAATCTGCTTTGTAGAAGGATGAGTGAGTGGGGAAGAAAAGTCTAGAGATGTCTATTCGCTCTCCTTTTAAACCACACAATGCCCCCGGGCTACTGGTGGGACATAGTCTCTTGCTACACTTGTATTACATATATCAAAGGATTATTATGACAAAAGGGTTTTACAAACCCTAAAGTACTATAAAGATGAGTTATAATCGTTATCTGAAAAGAATGAGACCAACTTTAAACACAGCTAAGGCCAATAAAGAAATTTATTTAGAGATAAAGGAAACAGTTGAGATGCCTTTTTGCAGTATAGAGCATCAGCCTTGCTGAAGCAGCAGGAAACACTGGGAGACAGACTGGGAACAACATAAACTGGACAAGTCAAACCACTTCTACCAAACACTTCAACCTCTACCTTCCCTTCTATTATCATGAAGATAACCTAAGACCTTGGACCCTAGGTAAGTCAGCTAGGTGATTCAGTGAATAGAGTGCTGGTCTGAAGTCAGAAAGACTCATCTTCCTGAGTTCAAATCCAGCCTCAGATACCTACTGGTTATGGGACCCTGGGTAAGTCACTTTACCCTATTTGCCCCAGTTTCCTCTGCCACAGGAAGAGCTAGAGAAGGAAATGACAAACCATTCTAGTATCTTTACCAAGCAAATCCAAAGTGATGTCACAGTCAGTCAGGCACAACTGAACTGAACTGAACAGGAGTTTTTGGAATAGTGTTTTGGACACAGTAAATACTTAATAAAAACCCTGTTAGGTAGCTAACTAGTTTATATAATGGATAATGTTCTGGATCTAGAGGCAGGAAGACCTGAGTTCAAATGTGGCCTGGTTTTAAGTCACTTAACCTCTTTTTGCCTCAGTTTTCTCAACTGTAAAATGAGGATAATAATAGGACTTTTCCCACAATGCTGTGAGTAATAGATGGTTTATAAGCATTTATTCCCTTCCCTTTTTCATATATTCATTCATTCATTCTTTCATTCATTCATCCAAATCATTACTCAAAGTAATTTTTAATTTTAATTTTTCTTTTAACAAGAAAAATTGTTGTTTGCCTGATGATTTTGGACATTGCTTCAAGGGGAATGGAGAGTTTGGTAGGGATAGGTAGGTTATAGCATATTGTCAACTAGAAATTGTGCACAAAAATGTACAAATTGGTGTAAAGGATATGATTGGAGAGACATATTTTTGGACAAGAAGGTTGATCTTGTCCTCAAGGTCAGGACAGACTGAGCTCCATTGATAGCCCCACAATGGTAAGAAACGTGAAGGAAGGTCCCTACACACTGGGTGGAACTCTGTGGAGGAACTGTGGGAGGCCATAGATTGACCATCACATAGAACGGGGTAGCTGGGCATGGGCTGGGTTGCATCACTGGAGAGGGTTAGGTTACATCACTGGAAAGAGTATTCATACTGAAGTCTAATGGGTGTATCTTTGTGTTTCTAACATTCATATCTATAATTTATTTGATGCTGAGTCCTTGGTCTGGAACACAACCCTCAATTGTAATGTGCCTTTGGAGAATTATTATCTATTTTATGATGAGCTTCCTTCTAATACATTACATCAAAAATCTGGCTGCCTGAACAAAGTATAATTTAACCTTTTCCTGACAACTCAGGATCGTCATCTTGAACATCAATTTTTTTGTACTATACAGTAATACAATTATTTATTTTTCCACCAAATGACTCTAGAATCTTTGCTTTTTTGTTGTTGTTGTTGTTGTTCATGCCTATAAAGATTTTTGAGGACTGGGTGGGGTGGGGAGGTGTCTCCCTGAAAGTCTATTTTAGTTGTTCTTCCTAGTTAGATTGCCTCTTAGCAGCACCTCCTCTCACCTATACCTCTAATTTGATGTGGGCTGAAAAAGTGAAAACCAAATTCATTTAAATTGTGTCTAAATCAAGAGTAAATACATGTTCAGTGGGGTCCTAAGGAGTTTACTTATGAGTAAAACATGAGTGGTCATAACATATATTTTATTTGCTCAGAGTTCTTCTTCCTAATTCCCCATAACATAGAAATACTTTAACACTAGAGAAAGAAAAACTATTAAGGAAATCATATGCTTGAATAAAATATATATTGATTCCAGATATCTGACTACCCACCCTCAATGGTGTTTTAATAAGCAAGTTGCTCTGAAAGTACCATTTAATAAACAGAATGTTTTAAATCTCTGTACTTGCTTATGAATCTACATGGCTTGCTTTCTGAAGATATAAAAAGGAGGATTTTGATTCTTTCATGCATGAATTCTGAAAGAGGGATTTTTTCTAAGACTTACAAATCTAGTCCAAAGAACTAACTTAAAATCCTATCATTAGTCTTTTCAATATACAATCATGATAGCTATGGTTTCTTTACATTGTAGTTCAGCTACAATTCCCAGCAAGTCTTGAATATTTAGTGGGCTAAATCAAAAAAAGAAGAATGAGAATTTGTAATATATATATATATATATATATATATATATATATATATATATATATATATATATATACTTAAGTGGTTATTCACAGTGGAGTATTCTAATGGATAGGTTGGCTGTTTATTTTCCAAATACTTTCCCAGGGGTTCTCTTTCCAGCTTCTGTATATCTCAAGTGGATTTGAATTTGAAAGCATTCTGTACTTTAGAATGTTAATGGATGTCACTGTACAATTACTCTTTACAAAAGGATATAACTATCAAATAAAATACTGTTATGAGAAAGGTGCATTATTATGAACTCAGATTTTTAAAAGGAGGTCTTATATATATAAATATATATATATATATATATATATCAGGGTATCTCTACTAATTAAAATGGAAACAAATACAAATATAAAATGAATATATATTACACTGGGACTGTTTAAATATTTCCTAATAGTTGACATTTCATAGACTCAAATGAAAGGAAACCAGAAATTCAGTTATTAAACCAGTCTTCATTTAGAGAAGACTTATGAAAGTCTAATAATGGAAACTATATTAGAGTTCAAACTACTTATTTTTGACTTTTGCCCAGTTTTATTTGTTTGAGAGCATGTTGTTTATAGCATATTATCAACTAGAAATTGTGCAACTTTTTTCTGTAGCACTAAATTGTGTTCTTACTAACAAAAAATAGGAGACAAATCAAGTTTGGAAATATTTTTTTATGTAAAAGTTTCAGTTGATAGAAAACATAAGAATTATTACCAAAACTGACATTATTTTATAAAATTTATTTTTTTATTCCATATTCTTGATACTTGTTTGATTTAGAATTTTTCATACCTTTTCAGAGAGAAGATATATTCAGTTCTTTGGTCTATGAAAATATTCCTGTAATGCTTTATTGCATTTATATTTTCATATGAAAATCATTTACTTATTATTTGACTTGAGATAAAATGACATTTTTGGAGGAGAACATTCTGATATGTCTGAGTTTAAATTCTGGAGTTGCAAATAGCAATATTTAAGAAACAACGACTATGCTGTCATTAACATTCCATGAATTTTTTTTAAAAGATGTTTTACCTTGAAAAAAGAGAAAAGTTAGAAAAAAGGGGAAAATTAGCCAAATTCTATAAAATATTATGGGATGAACAATTAGGAAAGTGGTTTTGAATAGTTTGTGCTGAGAAAGGTATGGAGGGGTCCCAGAATTTAAGATTTATGTGGGTTTTCAAGGAAAATATGAGTTTTATTCCTCAATATTTAAGTTACATCATTAAATTTTTTCAAAGTTGCTTCTCTTTTTTACTTTGTCCTTGTTTTTTCCTCTCCTTTTCTATGTCTCTGTCCCTGTTTTTGTCTCTGTTTCTCTTTTTCTCTTTCTTTCTCTTCACTTCTCCCTCCCTTTCCCTTGTTCTTTTCCTCTTCCCTTTCTTCCTCTCTGTACCTCTCTCCTTTCTCTCTCTGATCTCTGAAGTGTGTCATTCTTTCATTTTGCTATTCAACAGTCTGACATGCAAAAGCTTTGTTCAGACGGTTTCATTTAATCATTGCCCCTGGTTCAACAAGATGATAAAATCCCCAGTGCTGTACAACATCCACCATGTAGCTTACTGTTATCTGATACTGTTTGAAGCTTCTCTCATGAATGCAGGCTGATAACACAAGAACTCCAAACATGTCATAAACAATATACTAATACCTTTACTGGAATTCCATCAGAATAAGAAGTAGATGAAGTTGAGAGCATCCAAGCAGGCCAGCATAATAAAATGTAATTTGGACTAATCTTCCCAAAGAATGTCTTGCGTTTGAAGTTGATTACGACCTATCACATCCAAAAGTAATTGCTTGTTGAATGCTTAGAGGACTTTTTGAATCAAGACCTTTGTACTTCATGCACTTTCCAGGTGTGCCAGTATAGACAACTGACCCTTTTGTTTGAGTGGAAGGATGTCTAAACTACAAATAAAAAAGTAGACAAGGGGCTATTTGAACAAATATTGTTGATGCACATCGAAATTATCCTCATCGGAAGCCTGAGACAGAAGTTGTTTAATATCTCAACAAAGCAGAGAATGCTTTAGCTGAAGTGTTAATCCAGATAATTAAGTCAATAAAATTTGCTAGTTTAAAATAACTTAAAATCATCTGAAATATTCAAGTAGAAAGCATTTTAAAGCATTCTAGAATTTATAAAACTTTTGAACAGAGAAGCATTGAGAAGCATTACAGGAACTGTGGCTTCAAAAATTCCATTTTTTAATTCTTTGAAATATTTTTATTTGGTAACAGAGAGATATATTAATTATTCGTGAGGTGATTTATCCATTTCAACTTAAATCACTTAAATGTGCCACTCAACAAACATTTATTAAATACTTTTTTTTTAAGTTTTTGCAAGGCAATGGGGTTAAGGGGGTTGCCTAAGGCCACACAGCTAGGTAATTATTAAGTATCTGAGGCCAGATTTGAACTCAGGTACTCTTGACTCCAGGTCCAGTGCTCTATCCATTGCGCCACCTAACTGCCCCTACTAAATACTTCTTACATGAATGATTGTATTATTAGATAGATAAATATATCACGGGCCTTCTCAAGATTACAAGTGAATGAGGGGAAAAAACCAAATGAGTGATAAAATGGAGATGTCCCTTCCTTTGAAGTACAAAAGAGAGGTTTAGGTAAAATATTATGAGGAATATGAAAAGGGGAAAATAATTTTCATCTGGGGTAATAGAAAAGGTTGTAGATAGTTTAGTGGGGTAAGGCTTTGAAGGAAGGGCAGGAGAATGTGGTCTTGGTAGGAAGTTATTTTAGACATGCACAAACTGTGACCAAAGGCATTGCAGATGGAAGATGTTAGGATAAGAAAAACATGTAGACTAGTCCAGTTTGGTGAAACAAAGAAAGTATAAAGTCATAAAAGTAGAGCAGGGTCTTGGATGCCAAACTCAGGAGTTTATGCTTCATTTAGCAGGTCATAGAGAGCCATTGATGTGAAACATAATAACTAGCATTGATATTGTACTTTTTGAAATTTGTGCAACTCTTTATAAATGTTTTTGACATGATCCTCACAATAATCCTAATATGTATGTGTGTATGTATGTATGTATTATTATTATTCTCATTTTATAAGCCGAGAGAGGTTAAGTAATTTCCCCAACATCACATAGTCGAAAGTTTCATTTGAAATTAAGTCATTCTGACTCCAGATCCAATATACTATCCACTGAATCACGTAATTGCTGATCATATGATAGTTAAATTAGGCAGATTTTTCAGAAGGCAGTGTGAAAGGTGGATTAGAGATGGGATAGATTGGAGTTAGGAAGACCAAGTAGGAAATTATTAAGAGTCTTATGAGAAAAAATTAACTAGCAGTGGAAGGGAAGAAGAGCCAGATGGGAAAAATATTTTAGAGATGGAAGTAGAACTTCACAACAAATTGAATATATGGGGTAGGTAAGGAAGTAGGAAAGCACCAATGAGGATACCAAGATTGCAGACCAAGGAGACTGAGGAGGCTGTGTTGCCTTTAACAAAAATAGAGAAGTTGAGGGAGCAGCCGGGTAAGGGAAGTGATGTCAAATTCAGCTTTGGTTATGTTAGATATGATGTACAAAAGAAACTTCTTATAGAAATTAAAAATATGAACTGGAACTCTAGGGAGAAGCTGGGGAGGCAAAATAAAATTAAGGGTTGTTAGAATACAGGTGAACTAAAAATGTGATGTTGAAGGAGAGGATATGACCATAGAAAATAGATATGTCTATAGAAAAAAAAATGGGAAAAGGGAGCTTTCTTCACATTCATCTAACAGCAAACAGGCTCTTTACTCTATTAAATACTTTTTTATTAATACTTTTATTTTTAAACTACCACAATTTACAAATATTTCTCTCTCCATTCTTCTCACTATAACATTAAAAAAGGAAAAAAAATAGATGAGCAAAACCAATCAACATAATAAGCATTTTTTTCTTTCACATTTGACTTCATTTTTTAAAATGGCTAAATTTATACTGACAGGATAGAAAGATCCTTTGAAACCTATTTTGTTGTATCTAATGCTTCTCACACATGCTAGATGTGTCATTGATCAAGGCAATCCATCTCGAAGTGTTAAACAATTAAAATTATAAATTTCAGATTAGGTAGAAGTTTCCTTATCCAAGAATTCCCCACATTAGTGAAATTACAGATTCCATTCCTATCTCCTACTATATGGAAGGCAACTGATAGACATACTGGTTTTAGAGTATATACATAATGATGGTATGAGCATACTTAAAGTATAAGACAGTTCAAATTCTATTTTTTTTCTGGGACCATCCTTCTACCCCTCTTCAACTTCTACTGCCTTCCTTCTGATATTTCTTTCTACTTAGACTGTGTGTATCTCGAGTGTACATTATTTTTGCATATTATTTCTCTCATTAGAATGTGGATTCCTAAAAGCAGGGATGTGTTTTTAACCTTATTTTTTAAATTCCCAATGCTTAGCACATTATCCAAATAGAAGATTCTTTTTTTTTAGTTTTTTTGCAAGGCAATGGGATTAAGTGGCTTGCCCAAGGCCACACAGCTAGGTAATTATTAGGTGTCTGAGGTTGGATTTGAACTCAGGTACTCCTGATTCCAGGAACAGTACTCTATCCACTGTGCCACCTAGCTTCCCCCAAATAGAAGATTCTAATAAATGCCTGTTGACTTATCCACTGATTACATTTCAGGAGAGGTCAAATTATTTTTATCCTCAAATATAGAAATCATTTAATTGAGACTTTTAATATCAATTAAATAACAAATATATTAGGAATCTACTATGTGCCAGTCTGCACTCTACAAATACAAAAGTGATACAGTTCCTGCCTTTCAATACCTTATATTTAATTGGATATGACCCTATCAATCTATAGCACTTCCCCTCCTTGCTAAGTTGAATCAACTCTGGATGCATATATTTTAGACTATCACTCACTATGATCAATTGTTTTTTTCTGACAGTAAAATTTTCAAAGGTAAACTTATTCTGTTCTTCTCAGAACTTAAGACTTACTCTTCTGCTTAGGCTAAGTCTTCAAATATCTCATTTAGCTTTTGTAACTCAGTTGGCTTTGCACTATTTTAGTAGCTTTAAAGAGAAAATGCTTTTTTTAAGGCCTAAGTGAGACACTGGGAAAAATCTTGCTCAGTTTTTTTTTCTTTTTTCATTCATTACAGAGTTTTCTTTCTTCAAACTCCTTTCTTGAAGCTTTATTACTATATTTGACAAACTAAAATATTTAATTCATCTTACTCTCACAGTGGATAAGTTGCAAAATCTAAGTTGATAGAAAATGGTTATACTTTGCTCAGTGCTTTTGTTTTCTTGTTTATTTGTTTTTAGAATATATGACTTAATTTGGAAACCTTTTATCCTGCTAGGCTATTCCTTTCTTTTTTCTGTGTGTTATCTCCTGCATACATCAAAATAACTTTAGTCTTACTAATTTGGGTGCAATTTAGAGTTAAAGAGAATTAGTACTGCATAAATAAATTCATTAGAACAGAATTACTTAGCATATTTTTGCAGTCCTTGGACTTTCATGGCAATACTTAATGGTATCTAAAAGAATAAAATAAACTATCTTATGGATGTGGGTTTCGACTTTTGGAAATTTATAATGTATATCAACAACTATTAAAACACTTTTCAGGAAAGAATTCCAAGCAATTGATTGTTTCAGTTTCTCTCATAGGAAAGTGACCCCCTAAATCAATCACAATTATTTTATAAATATGCCTACTATGCACCAAGTTCTTGTTTTCTGTTTTAACAAAATTTATCAATCCATTAAGGGATGGACAAGTAAACAAAAATGAATTGTCATTTGTGTTATTTTATTAGTGTCATATGAGATTACAGCATATTATTGACTTCTTCAAGAATATTTTACTCAAGGAGGCACAGTTTAAACATGCACAAATCAAGATCAATATTGGATATGCATTAATTTTTGCAAAAGTGCTGCAAGGCAGTTTTTCTTTACAAATCCCATGGTGATATTTAGAGTTCCACAAAACATTATCATTGTGACCAAATGATAGTTTAGCTAGACTTTAATTATAAAAATGGATTCTTATTTGCATTTCTGTTTTGCATCTCAAATGTGTTATTTACTGACCACTTTAATTTATTTGTTCACCCTTAAAGTAAGGTTGGGTTGTCTGCAACATTTTTTGCTGACTCTATTCTTTTAACTTGTGGTATCTTTTTAAACTTAAATTTCTTTTTTTTAAGTGATAAAAATGTAGGTTAGCTTCTATTGCTTGAGACCTAGTTTCAGTGAATACTTAAGACTCATTGATACATTCTGAAATCTGGTCAATTGCCCTAATATGATCCACCACAAATAACTAACAATTACACATTCAAATCATTTGAAGAGACATTAAATTAAACATAGAGATCTCAAATTCCCCAATTATCTTTTTTCTTTAGTAGAAAGTATGTGATCTAAAGTTTAATTAATCCAATGCACATGTTACTTTAATCATGTATTCTGTGTGACATAAGCACTGAAACAGATTTGTTGATGGTGATGAAGAGGACAGAAGAAAATACTAAGACAACCTTTCATGGAAGAAATATCTTTTTAGTTCTTTTTCTGTCAGTTGCAGGCTAAACCCCTTTGAATATTTCCTTTTATTTTTTCCCCATTTATCACTCTCTACAGAGTATTTTATTTACCATGATACTACTTTAATAATATTATTATTTATTTGTATTTTCTAACATATGAAAATATGTGTCATAGGATTCAAGATTCATAGATCAAGAGATAAAAGGGACCTCAGAGGTCATTTGTCCAACCTCCTAGCCCATCCCCATTTTACAGATTAAAAAACCTGAGATTTGAAAAAAAACTCAAAGTGACTTAATCAAGGTCACTAAAATAGTAGACAAAAGAGTTAGTATTCAAATGCAGATCTTAATTCCTAATTCAACTTTACTCTTTCTACTATAACTCATAAGTCTCTAAAAAGCAATTAACATCTTAATTGCTATAAAAAATAGAAACAGAATGTACATTAGAATGTCAGCTTCTTGAAATCAGGGACTATTTATTTGTATCCCCAGGTTATAGCATAGTACTTGTGAGTGCTATAGTAAAGGTTTAATAAATGATTATTGGTTGATGCACCTATTTCTTGATCTGGACTATCAGTCACAGTGATTAAGGTTAAAAAGGGGTTTGAGGAAAAAATAATATGTACAAATGAAAAAATAATATGTACAAATGAAAAAATGGAAACTTTTATTTCCCTTCCATTTTCATCTTAAATTCTTCTAGAATTAAAATGAAAAAATGCTAGAAGATAGAAAATTAAATATATTTTTAACTAGTTTATAAATTCTCTGTGGGCAAGGATCTCATACTTTTTGTACCCCATTCACCCCCATTTCCCACCTCCAATTCTTCATCCTAAGACTTAGTATAGTCCCTTTCACAGAATTATAAATATTTGCTGATTGCCTACATTTTGTTATTGTCATCAAAGGATTAATCGGTGCAGAGAGTTCAATTTGATGATTATACTTCTATGGATCTGTGATCTCAATAACATATTTATTTCAACAGGATAGCTAGTGTCCTGTGATTGTTCAAATCTTCCATGGGGATCTTCTCATTGTACTGGAGATTTCAAAATGTGGATATCCTTGCTGTCCATCTATTACACTCCTCCATCAAGACTGGTTTACCTGTATGTCCTTGATGCCTTCTTTGCTATGGTTCTGGCTGTTGCTATTTGGTTTAAGTATAATTTTGATTCTTTGAAGATTATAATGTCTAGGATTTGAAGCCTTATAGCCTCACTGGGAGGAGATGTGTCAGAGAGAAACTTGGAAGCATTGAAAGCTCTGTAAAAATTCTCTAGGGTATAACCAGACCATGTTCTTCCTTTTAGTCAATTCTAGGTCCAAGAAGATCCTCTACCTATTGCATAGAATAGGTCTCAGTGGCTGGTTTCTCTTGGGATTTCTACTCCTTTCTGCCTCTATCTGACAGGTGGAGAAATACACATACACACCCGAATACTTACACATATAGCTCTGGCAGAAAGTGGTCAATCTGCTTAAAGATGGTGAGCTTGGCTCATGTGGGGTGAAGTTCTCAATTCTGTTTTCTGTCTCTGTGATGCTAAAAATTTTTTAACTTCACATTGTAAATATATTATACAAAATACAAATCTGTTGATGGCCAAATAGTACTGATGATCTCATCTGCCAATTTAATCGAACCAAGCATCTGGTTTTCTTCCTTCTTTTCATCATTCCCCCCCTTTTTTCTCAGCACAAAATCAGGATTTCATTCAAACTATTTCATATTTTCAAACCATTGTTAGGAAAAATAAATAGCTAGTAGACTCTTAGGAATAATACTCCATCTGCCAATCTAGGCCCTCCTCAACCCCACCCTCAATTCTACTGTAGGAATACTTCAATCTGTCTCCATCTCTCTGCTCATCCATCATCAGAAAGCTTTTTAATACTCTTGATGCACTGTATGTTCTATACAATAGACCTAATTCTGCCATAAGAATATTTTTTTTCTCAATTTGGAAGAAGTACAATTTGTAGGTTCCTTACTGACTTATGCTTCCTTAGAGGAAAGCTAGTTCATTCCAACTGAAAAGCTGTTATATTCTTCTTCAATAGTCTAAAATTATCTATTTATAGACTAACTCATCTAACTGCATTTATCAGTCTGGCCAACAGACATTTATCATCTATTATTTATTCTTTGGAATAGTTGTGGATCTCTTTGAGGATGATCTATAGTATTCTGGGCTTGATGTAATCAGCTCAATGTTAGTTGAAAATCAGAACATGTAGAAGATCTCACAATTGATAGATTCTTCTTTCATTTGGATTCTCCACAGACATTTAACTCTTACTAGTTATGTGACCTTGGGCAAGTCATTTAATCCTGATTGCTTCTCATCCAGGGCCATCTCCAGTCATCCTGATTCATATCTGGCCCCTGGACCCAGGTAGCTCTGGAGGAAAAAGTGAGACTGGTGACTTAGCACAGCACTCCCTCATTCAAATCTAATTCATGGGCTTTTCATGACATCACCTCCCTGATGTCATGGTCTTCTTCGAAAATGAAGGACAAACATTATATTATTAAATAGAGCATCCTCCACGATGGTGGTGAATAACTTTAGTTTATTTGTAGTTACTGCACTTGCTGAGTTAATCTGTGGTCAAGTGTTGCCATTTCTGCCCTAACCACATCTCTCCTGTATATCTCCTTATTTATTGGTCATTTCTGGTGCAAACTTTCCTTACCTCGCCCCTGAACTATTTCAATAGCCTTCTGATCACTCTCTTATCTCAAGTCTCTCCTCAATCCACTCCTTTCATTCAACTGTCACGGTGTTTTTTCTAAGGTTCAAGTCTGACCATATCCCAAAACTCTGGGAATTCCAGTGACTCCTTATTGTCTCCAAAATCAAATATAAAATCCTTGTTTGTGTTTTGAAGCCCTTCACAACCTGGCTCCTTGCTACCTTTCCAGACTTAAAAAAAAGTTTATTTGATGTATTTTGTTTTTATTTACACTCATTTACTTTTGCATTTTATACTCCTACTTTGGTGATGTCTCCTTTAATAAAGAAAATAGTTATGATAAAGAAAAATAGTTAAGGAAAACTAATATAGTGACCTCATCTGAAAGTACATGCAGAATTTCATATCTATAGCACTGTCACCTTTCTATTAAAAATAACATCTATTTACTCCTTCCCATACCTATATATATATATATATATATATATATATATATATATATATATTTATATGTAGCTAGCATTTATATAGCACATATAATGGACCAGGTACTGTGTTAGGGACTTTACAAATACTATCTCACTTATATGTTAATTTTCTAAACCTTCCTCAGTGGAAAATACTATTATTATCCTTGTTTTACAAATGAGGTAACCTCTGCATCAAATAGAGTTTAGGTGAACTATCAAAGGTCATATAGATACTTAATGTTAGGGCAGTTAGGTGGTACAGTGGATAGAGTATTGGCCTTGGAGTTAGGAGGCCAAGAGTTCAAATCCAGTCTCAGAAACTTGACACTTACTATGTGACCTTGGGCAAGTCACTTAACCCTGATTGCCTCATATCCAGGACCATCTCCAGTCATCCTGATTCAGATCTGGCCACTGGATTCAGATAGTTCTGGAGGAGAAAGTGAGGCTGGTGACTTAGCACAGCCCCCCTCACTTAAATCCAATTCATGTGCTTGTCATGGCATCACCTCCCTATGTCATATCTTCTTCAAGAATAAAGGACAAGCATCATCATCATCATCTCTCATTTACACTATAAAAATATTGCATTGCATAATTATTTGCATATTGTCTCCTTCATTAGAAATATCTCTTTGAGATATTTTTTCTTCTTCTTTGTATCCCTGGTGCTATAAGACATAGCAGATGCTTAATAAAGTATTTTTAGAAGTTAATTTTGGTTAGCATGTGTTTTCATTTTTTTCTTTCTTTATATTGATAATCAGAACTTTGAACAAAGTTATGCAAAGGTATACAATCTTTACTTTTGGAAATTTAAGTGAGAGAATTTATTTTGTGAAATTTATCAACTTGTTTTCCTTATAGGTATTTTTAATCTACAAATAGAAATCTGGGAATCATAATCACAAAGGCATTACTTAATCTTTCTATTCTTATCATTATCTTCCCTTTTACTTCTTTAGAGAAGTTATTTATTGTAAATTCATTTCTTTCTAATCTGCTGAGTTTAAAACTTTTTATTGAAACCTTGGTTTTTTTTCACTTTTTATTTTGCTTTTTATTTTTTTAAAATTTCCTCAGCTACATGCAAAAGCAAGTTACAACATCAACTTTCAAAACTGTAGAGTTCCAAATTCTCTCCCTTTCTTCCACCCTACTCCCCCCATTGAGAAAATAAGTTATGTGGTGTGGGTTAAAAATGCCATGAAAAACATTACTTCAATTGTCATGTTGTAAAAGTAAACATAACACCCTCCTCTTCCCCCAAGAAAATGAAAACTCAAGAAAAATAAAGTGAGGGAAAAAAGTATGTTTCTGTCTGTGTTCATTCACCATCAGCTCTGTTGTTGGGATGGATAGCATTCTTTATCATAAGTCCATTAAAGAAATTGCTTCAACATTCTTTCCCCATAATTGATATTTCTAGCTCTATTCACCTCAATTCTATTTTACCCCCATTCTCTTTCTCCTTTCAACCTATCTCTCCTCAAAAGTGTGTTGTATCTGACTACCTTCTCTCACAATCTTCCCTCTCTTTCATCACTTACACACCCCCTCCCCACCCCTCTATTCCTTTTCTTCCATCCCTTTCCTCTCCTATTTTTCTCTTAGATAAGATAGCTTTTTATACTTAATAAAGTGTGTATGATAGTTCCTCTCTGAATCACTTCTGATGAGAGCAAGGCTCACTCACTCCCCTCACCATCCCTCTCTTCCACTCCACTGCAAAAGCTTTCATGTGAAATAGAACCCAATCTCCCAGTACATTTCTTTCTTCTCTATTAACTCCTCCAATATCTTATACCTTTAAATTTGACTCTCTAATGTGCCTTGTCTATATATGTTCCTTCTAACTGTCCTAATAAATGAAAAGGTTCATATGAGTTATCAGTGCCATCTCTCCATGCAGGAATACAAACAGTTCATCATCATTAAATTCCTCATAATTTACCCTTCTCTTCCACTCTCTATGCTTCACCTGAGTCCTGTACTTGAAGATCAGACTTTCTGTTCAGTTCTTATCACTTCATCAGGAAAGTTTAAAAATCCCCTATTTCATTGAAAGTTCATCTTTTCCCCTGAAAGAGGATATTCAGTTTTTCTGGGTAGTTGATTCTCAGTTGCATTCCAAGCTCTTTTGCCTTCCAGAATGTTATATTCCAAGTTCTACAAGTCTTTAATGTAGAAGCTGCTAAATCTTGTGTTATCCTGACTGTAGCTCCACAATATTTGAATTTTTTCTGACTGCTTGTAATAGTTTCTCCTTGACTTGGAAGTTCTGCAATTTGACTATAATATCCCTGGCAGTTTCATTTCAGTATCTTTTTCAGAAGGTGATTGGTGGATTTTTTCAATTTCTATTTTACCCTTTACTTCTAGAATATCAGGGCAATTTTCCTGGAGAATTTCTTGAAAAATGAAGTCTAGGCTTTTTATTTTTAGGTCATGACTTTTAGGTAGTCCAATAATTTTTAAATTATCTCTCCGAGATTTGTTTTCTAGGTCAGTTGTTTTTCTAGTTTTCTTCTTGTTTTTCATTCTTTTGGTTTTGTATTATTATTTCTTGATTACTCATAAGTCATCAGCTTCCCTTAGCTTCATTCTACATTTAGAATTATTTTCTTCAGAGAGCTTTTGTACCTCTTTTGTCATCTGGCCAATTCTGCTTTTTTAAGGCATTCTTCTCCTCATTGGACTGCTTTTTTCCATTTGACCTAAACTGGTTTTTAAGATGTTATTTTCTTCAGTATTTTTTATATCTCTTTCACCAAGCTGCTGATTTGGTTTTTGTGAATTTCCCACATTGCTCTCATTTCTCATTCTAAATTTTCTCTACTTCCCTTAACTAGATTTTCAAAATCTTTTTTGAGTTCTTCCGTAGTTTGACAACAATTCATATTTTTCTTGGATACTTTGGATTCAGAAGCTTTGACTTTGTTGTCTATGGTCAGATATTTTTATTTTGTCACTTACAATTACAAAGTAATTACAATTTTTCATTCTGTTGTTTACAATTAAAATTACAAAGTAATTGTCTATGGTCAGATTTTTTTATTCTGTTGTTTGCTCATTTCCCCAGCCTGTGACTTCATTTTAAGTTTTTATTAAGGGACCCAGGGAGGCTGTTCTTGGATGGCTGGAACTGATTTGGTCTGGCAAGGCCCTGACTTTGATGCTGGTCCTTTCTAACCTATTTCTAAAAGACCCCTCCTCGTGGATTTTCTAAGTTGTCATGGGCTGGAAAATTGTTTCACTCATCTTTGTGTTTTCTACCACTTTAGAATTTGATTAGAACCATCTTAGTTCTGCTGAGACCTGTGTTTTGACTCAATTCACTACTGATTTCTTATTTTATGAATTTCATTTCTCTTTCAAACCATTATAGCTTTTATTTTTTCATTATTGTTCAATGTTCTCTTTAAAGTCCATAGAATTATATATTTCATAGAACACTGGTTATTTTTCTTTGGTGGTATTTTTATGAATTATAAAGATTTTATTTATTTTGAGTTTTGCAATTTTCCCCTTAATCTTATTTCCCTCCCCCCACCCCCCCACAGAAGGCAATTTGCTAGTCTTTACATTGTTTCCATGGTATACATTGATCCAAATTGAATGCAGTGAGAAAGAAATCATATCCTTAGGGAAGAAACATCAAGTATAAGAGATAAAAAGATCAGACAATAAAATATCAGTTTTTTTTCTAAATTAAAGGTAATAGTCCTTGGTCTTTGTTCAAACTCCACAGTTCTTCATCTGTATACAGATGGTATTCTCCATTGCAGACAAATTGTCCCTGATTGTTGCACTGATGGAATGAGTGAGTCTATCAAGGTTGATCATTGCCTCCATGTTGCTGTTAGGGTGGACAGTGTTTTGTTCTGCTCATCTCACTCAGCATCAGTTCATGTAAATCCCTCCAGGCTTCTCTGAATTCCCGTCCCTCCTGGTTTCTAATAGAACAATAGTGTTCCTGTATACATATACCACAGTTTGCTAAGCCATTCCTCAATTGAAGGACATTTACTTGATTTCCAATTCTTTGCCACCACAAACAGGACTGCTTTGAATATTTTTGTACAAATGATGTTTTTACCCTTTTTCATCATCTCTTCAGGGTACAGGCCCAGTAGTGGTATTGCTGGATCAAAGGGTATGCACATTTTTCTTGCCCTTTGGGCGTAGTTCCAAATTGTTCTCCAGAAATGTTGGATGAGTTCACAGCTCCCTGGTGGTATTTGTTAATAGAATTTTATATTCTCTGAAGATTTTATCCTCATCCTTCCTTCTGGTTTTGGTCTCTTTCTTTATTTGCTTCTGTTTTCTCCTTGAAATTTTTAATATATCAACTTTTTTATGTTCATTCTTCTGTCATTCACATTGAAACTCTTTTTCTTTTACTGATGGGCATGCCCTGGAGACTGTCAGTTTTCTTCATCTTTTTCATTGATCTAGAAGTCATCAGTCTTTGAACTTCAGCCTCTTTTCCATTAGGACAGTTGAAGTTATGTACTCCCTACCTCAATATGTCAAAGAAGAAAATATCTTCTTCCCTTCTCCTAAGTTGTACTCAATCATACTTTGCTTCTTTTTATTGGATGGAGTAAGTTTGTGGTTGCTGAGCAGCATTAAAGTCTTAGGTCTTCCCTAAATGTTCTATAAATATTTTTGTTGCTTATTGTTGTGGTTTAGACATTTTCAGTTACATCTCATTTTTTTGGGATCCCTTTAAGGTTTTTTGAGCAAAGATACTGGAGTGGATTGCTATTTCCTTTTCCAGTTCATTTTATAGATTAGGAAACTGAGGCAAACTGTGTTAAGTGACTTGTCCAAGGTCAGTTAATAAGTGTCTGAAGTCAGATTTGAATTTAGGTCTTCTTGACCTATGTCCTAGCACTCTACTATGCTATCTAGCTACTCTCATCTTCAGATGCCTACCTTATCAGTAAAAGTAGTTTGAACAGAAACCTCCAGTATATTTTCTCATATTTAGAATATATATATATATATACATATATATATATATATGTGTGTGTGTGTGTGTGTGTATGTACTCCTACACCAATAATTATATGGATTATTAAAATGTACACAAGTGGCATGTTAATGCTTAGCCTGCATCAAGTTCAATACCAAAAGAAACTTTAAAAATAGTTCCAACTACATAGATACAGTGGAATTTGAAAGAATGAATTTGGGGGATAAAAATAATGCAATGAGATCTGTAATGCAGATTGCAGTTTATCCATTTTTTGCTAATCTTGTACAGTTCACTCTATCACACTGGAAATGAAAAGTTAGGCCAGGACTCTTTCTCATTAAATACTGCCCTGGTGTATAAAAACTGCTATGCTGAACGGCATATGTCATAGCCATGAGGTGATCTGGGGGCAGGAAGTAGGTATGTTAAGGAAGTGAAAATTTTTGTATAAATTTTTATTTTAATTTTCTTTTCAAAAATTAATATTTTCACTCTCCACCCTTTTTCCTCATTAAAAAATCAAATTCTTAAACATACAAATCCTCAAGCAAATCAAATTCTCATAATAGTTATACATGACAAGTTGAGTACATCACTTCTTTGTCAGGGTAGTATGCTTCATCATCAGTCATCTGGAATCATTTGTTATTTGTCTTTATGATATTGTTATTGGGCAAGGCTTTCTGACTCTACTCACTTTACTTTGCAGCCCTTATTATATATCTTCTCAAATTTCTCTGAAACTCTTCCTTTCATCATAAGGGCTTGTTAAAACTTTTTTCAGGGCTGCTCATTCACCTTTGGTGTCCAGCTGGTCACTCATCTCTCACTTATGGCTGCAAGAAGCTGTAGCCTGCACAGCAGCCACACTATGATAAATCTTTTTGGGCAGACAGGTTAACCAGATTGAGGGTAACCAACAAGCCTCACATCTATCAATGAGGGGAATGTCTACCCCAAGCATCTGAAGGCTTCCCCTGGAGAATGAGGGAATGAGGATAGTTTCTTTCAGAAGTCTGCTGAAGCAGGTGCTGTGATGTGCCTAGAGTTTGGTCAGACATCAAAGATGCCAAGGTCATTCACTGCATCCTGGACCATCACCCTTCACTTTGTCTTTTGTCCTGCCACTGGACTTCAATGACTCAGAGAGAGGCTGATGACTTTGTGCGGCTTTGCCTTACCTAAATCCAATTCATGCACAAATCAAGACATCACACTTTAAAGCTGCCATTGGTTCTCTTCAAAAATGAAGGATAAACAATTACTTAATCTTCTACTTGTTCACTTGAATACGAGATAGTAAGTTTTCCCATCCTTCCTCTTTATTTTCCCCCTCCGTTTCATTTCTTCTTTTAACATCATCTAAACTAACAAAACTATTCTAGGACCCTCTATTTTATCAAGCTTCTTCTTTTGTCTTCATCTATTGGGAAATAATTTTCACTTTTTATAGTCTATTTTGAATGTTTGTTTATATTTATCTTTGTGTTTTTATTGACTTCTTTGTTGTATTTCAAAATTTTTACTCAGCTCTAGACTTGTCATCCAAATGCTTGGAAGTCTTCTATTTCATTAAACAGTTCATTTCCTCTTTACAGAATAACATTCAATTTTTCAAGTTAAATTAGCTTTTTATCTTTTTGCTTTATAGACTTCATATTGCAAGTTCTCTCCACCCCTTTCTAGTAGCTGCTAGATCTTGCATAGTCCTGTCTTAGACTCCTTGGTACTTGAATGATTTCTTTTTGACTACTTATGGTATTTTTTCCTTCAACCCAGAAACTCTGAATTTTGACTAATGATACTCCTGGGAACTTTCATTTTGGAATTTCTTTGAGGAGATGGCTAGTGGATTATTTCTCTTTTCATTTTTTCCTCTATAGTTCTAAATAGATCTGGAATGATTTTGTTCAGAATTTTTTGAAATAGGATATCTAGACTCTATTTTAGGTAATCTTTCAAGATAGTACAAAGATTTTAAAATTATCTTTTCTCGATTTGTTTTTTAGGTAAGTTGTTATTGAAATGAGATAACTTACATTTTACTTTTTTTCAAACATTTGACTTTTTAAAATATTTCTTGTTTTTTTATAAAGTCATTAATTTATGTTTGGAGTAATCTTAATTTTTAGGGAGTTTGTTACTTTTCTATGATTTTATGCCTTTTATACTAAACTTGTTATGAAAAGATTTATTATTCTGTTACCTGATGACATAAGAGGTTCCAAAGGACTACTTAGTGGTCTTCTCCGGCATTACTAATGTATTTAGGAGTATGGAGTCCCTCTTCAGTATTAAAATAATCTACACTTTCCTCTACAGATTTAATAATTTTAACCTGTTTAGGCGGATTAATTGCATACTAACTGTAGTGGCTATAACATTATAAATGAGAATTTACAGGGGAGAATTACTTAGAATACATGATTAGAGAAATATATGGAAGGAAAATAATGGGTCAATCATGTAGCAAATTGGTGTACTTGATTGGAAGACATGAAATGTCAAGAAACCTAGAAGTAAGTCACCAGAATGTTGGTTGGACCTCCATGGCAGATTTGTTTTTGAAGGATATGTTCTAAAGTTGCACAGGATGGACAAATGTGGGTAGATTATATACATCTTTGGGGGAGAAACTCATATTGATAAGTTCATAGATCTACTGAAATACTGAAGTAAGTGTAACTTTAAACTTTAGACATTCACAGGAATGAATGTCCACAGAAACTTGGTAGGAATGGGAGCATGTTGTGAAGTTTTGATCACTTTTGAAAAGATGATGTTTGGAAAAATAATCTATTTGCACACAAACTTGAAAAAAATTACATGCATTTTGGGTAATGGATTTTACTTTCTTCTTTGTTCTGAAGTTTATAGATATTTCATTATTCCAAAAATATCTATAGCACTGGAAGTATTGCTAATGTATCTTGTCTATCTATTCAATGAAATCTTGCTTAAAAAACCTTCTATGCTATCTGAAAAGCTCCTTCATTCCTTCTAAACTTCCTTTTGATATGTGCTCATGTATTTCAGAAGCAGCTCTGATTCTGGAGAATTTCCAAAAATCATTCTGAATGGTGGTTTCTTTACTGGTTAGCACCTGGCTCTTAGTGAACTCCATATTTTAAGAGAATCATTTCTTTTTACATTGTTTATCTCTAGGATAATAGGCCCATAAGAAATCTGTGAAGGTCATATAAAACAAAAATCATTCAATGGCAATTCATTTCTTATGAGTAGGATGAAGCCAGTCCATTTTATTAAATAGTCTGGATTAGTGAATGTTGCAAGAGAAATGCATCACTGTATCCTTTAGGATTATAAGCTAAGTTATAAATTAAATGTAATAAGTAAAATGAGATAAGTAATGAAGAATTACAGTTACAATACAAAAATTACAATTCATAGTAGGTCTTCATTAATTTATAATTAGTTATCATAAGCATAAAAATCTTTTAATAATTCTGGACTTGAAAATTAGAAGAATATTAAAGGAATCTTTTATTTCTTAAGACTTATTTAGAAATACTGATAAAAATATTAAAAAATGGAAATATTGGAAATTTACAGAGGAATAAATTATTTCAAACTTTTTCCCCAATAAAATGCAATACACAAACTTGGGTAGTGAATTACTTTTTTTTTTTTAAATTTTTAGGTTTTTGCAAGACAAATGGGGTTAAGTGGCTTGCCCAAGTCCACACAGCTAGGTAATTATTAAGTGTCTGAGGCCAGATTTGAACTCAGGTACTCCTGATTCCAGTGCTAGTGCTCTATCCACTGCACCACCTAGCCACTCAGTGAATTACTTTGAAAAGTCCAGTATATGATCCCTTTCATATTGAAAACAAATTGAAGTGAGTGAAATTCTTGATTATCAAAATCAACAAGTTAGTCCTGGCTCTTCATGAGGCATTTATTCTAGCTCTTGCATTGCCTTGATGAAAACTTCTGCCTTAGTAAATGTTGAACATATTATTTTTTTAACACAACTGTATTTCTTTCACAAATATGTACATTTATCCTTATTCACAAAGGAATTAAAGCTATAAGGGGTTAAGAGATCAGCTATTACAACTTCCTTGTTATATAGATAAAAAAGCTGAGGATCCAAAAACTTTAATGATTTCTTTGCAGTCACCCTCCTAGTAAAGATCAGAGTAAGGATACAAAGCTAGGTTATTGGTTAAGCAATTTTTCCATTTGATATAGGGCAGTACTCTTCCCATTATGCCATTAAGTCAATCCAAAAAATAAATTTACAGGAAACATCCAAAAGCAATAAAAACAAGGGCTATAGTTTAAGTGAACTTGGTATCTCCCCTAAGACCTAGGATAGTTTTCTTCACAAATGAGGTGCTCAAATAATTTGTGGAATGCACACTGAATGAATGAAGACACATATAAACCGAAGATTGTATTCTGGTAACCTTCTAGGAAATAGAATGATATAATAACAGTCTCTACCCATGACACTTGAGTAGTCTAATGAAGGTTGGACTCAATCAAGAGGATCATGACTTTGGACAAGTCACTTAATTTCCCATTGCTTAAAGTAGCTCTCTGAGATTGTAAATTACTGAACATTACTTATCTCCTTTGGTACAGGGAGTTTTCTTACAGGTGGAGATTCTGCACAAATGAAATCACAGGGATGAACAAAAAAAAGCAAAAAAAAATTAATGGAAATGACATAACACTGAAGGAAGGAGGAAGCCTTGTATCAGATATTTTGCTAAATATTTTCCAGTTATTATCTCATTTGATCATTTTATAAATGAGAAAACCTAGACTGACTAAAGTAAAGTGAGTTACCCAGAGTCATATAGGTCTCAAGTGTCTAAGGTAAAATTTGAACTCAGATCGTCCTAATTCCAGACCTGATTCCAGCTCTCTCTATACTGAGCTTCCTACCTGCTTCTAGGCTAATGTTGTCAAACTCAAAAAAACAAGGTTTCTGTACCTAGGGTTTCTGTGGGTTACATATTGTATTAATCAAAAAATGTAATGTTATTTTTGCTTTATTATATTTTTTACTTTATTAAATATTTCTCAGTTGCATTATAATCTGCTGCACTTGGGGATGTTGTAAGCCCACATGTGGCCCACAGGTCGAGGGTTTGAGACCTCTACTGTAGGCAGCTATTGCTCCTTTTTTCTCTTTTCACCCATAAATTCATCAGATGGGGTCCACTCAATATATTAGGAACCTCTTATGTGTTCTCTTTAAATTATATGACTAAGGGAGCACGCAGACTATCCATTAATTATCTCTCATTCTCATTATGTGATTGGTCCATTTTCCCTCCAGTCTTGTATTTCTCTTGTGCATAGTGTATTATAATCTCCTTATGCTCACTGTACACCTCTCCATTGAGTGATTCTCAGCTTCTATACTTCAGAGATCAAGTAACTATCTACATTGGGTCTAATTCTCAAAATATTACTCCACTCTTTACCTCATAGACACTCTGACTATGGCATTTGAAGCTGATGCTACACATTAATTTTTAGTTCTCCTTGGAAATCTCTCCCTGGTGACAGCATAGTGAATTTATCCCTTTGGGTACTAGATTCAGGTCAGCACCTTTGCTCCAAATCTCAGCTAGGTAGAGCATAAGTGATAACAAGAAAAAAATTCATTATTTTAATGGGACAGACAATAATATTGGTTCCATAGTTTGCCAACTCAACAGTGCAATTATAGGAGCAAATGGTGTACAACATTTAGGAAACAAGGATTGCAGCGTAGTAATCCTTCACACTTCATATTTACTAATAATCTATGTGCCCTCCCAAACATTAATAATGAATTTAGGTAGGAGGTAATCTGTCAAACCAGATCACTCCTCTATGCTGCCAAACTAAGTGAGTGTTAATCAGATGTAGGCGGGGTGGCTCCAATACTGAACCCTCCACGGCCAGTCGAAGCTCATCTGGAAAGTGAGCTGGGGTAGTTCCAGCCTGATTCTTTTTAATGTCACAGTTCATTTGCAGAACCATAACTGGAATCAAGAATTAAAAAGCCTTGTATAAAAGTCAGTAACATTAAACCTTTAAGACTCATGTTTCATGTGTCATAAAAAGTCTATGAAAGGATTTTATATTCTGTACAGTGTTTTAGCACTTTCAATCATTTTTTTTCAACATAACTTTTGTGAACACTTTTATAGCCTCTAAATGAAAAACTAAACTATGTGTCATTCAAAAAAAGGTTTTATGGATCACAGAATTTAATAAAAGTTCTGCACCATAACAAGAAACTGATAAACCTTTATTAAAATTCATTAAGATATTGAAAAATATTCTAAGAGAATTTCTATGTCTTACATTTTGGTAAATATGACAATAATCATTCTTAAGGGAGTCACTTTACTCTGTATCCAGATTCTTTAATGGTAAATTATGCCATTCTTAGAAATAAATAATAATTCAACATAAAGGAAATATTTCTTTATACATGATGATTAAAAAAATCTCATTGATTTATTCATTTATATGATGAATTCCATCAGGAGACTTGTGATCTGAACAAACTAAAAAGAGAAAATAAAGGAAATAATTTTTGAAAATAACTATTATAAAATTTAATCTAGAATTTCTGTGCATAGTTATAACAAGAAAAGTTTTTTTTCCCATAAAGTTGTCATGGAGATCTGTACTGTTGGAATATTATAGATGAGCCTGCTAAAATGAGATCTCTGTATCCCCACATCATATTCTATGCTTTAAGGCAGGAGTTCCCAACTTGTAGCACGTATACTCAAAAAGAGAATGAGCAACTTCTCAAAGAGGTATATTTTTCTTTAAGAAAAATTAATGCATTTATTTTATTTCTTATGATCATATGCATGGTGGACTCTAGGATTTATTTCTATCCTTATTAAAAAAGGCTACAGGAAAGTCAACTGAGCCAGTGGTATAGGAACCAAAAAAGCCAAATCCAAGATTGGAAATTCCTTTTGCTCTGGATCATGTTCTATCAAAGCTCCAAAATACTGCAAATTGATTAATTAATTATGATTCATAGATTCTTGGAATCACATAAACACTTGCAAGTATAGTTTTCTTAGTAGGGATGTGGAGAAAATCTCTTCCTGTTGCATATTATTTGAGGAAGCATGATGTGCATGGAAGGGGTCACAGAGTCATATGGGATTGGAGCTTTCTTACCTGTGAAATAGAGGCAAGGATAGCTGCAATACCTGTCTCAAAGGATGGTTATGAGGTTCAAACAAGAATAGGAAGACTTTGTATCAGTGAAATGCTAAGGAAAAAACTATAAAAGCTAGTTTTTAAATAGCACTTTAAAGTTTGCAGCATTCTTTACAAATATTATCTCATTTGTTCTTCACAACAATCCCCAGACATAGGTGATATTATTATAGTCCCCATTTTATAGATGAGATAACTGAAGCAAACAGAGGTTAATTAAGTTTTAATATATATTGTATAAAATATAGAAAAATAATTATACAATTATTTCATGTTCCTTTTTTAACCCTTTCCTTTCTCTCTCTCCTCTCTCTCTCTCTCCCTCTCCCCTCTCTTTTTTCTTTCTCCTTTTCCTTTCCTCTTTCTCTTCTATTATCCTTTCTCTTTTCTCTCCCCTTTGTTTTCCCCTTGCTTGTCTCCTTTCTCATTCCCTCTGAAAAGTACAAAAAGAAGGCCTTACTCAGAGTAAGAATTTTTTGTGAAAGATTTATGTAAAGACAAAGATAAAAACTATACAGCATGGGAAGCGTTGGAGACATTCTAAATGCAACTGTGGAGGGAAAAGCTCGCTAGTGAGATTAAGGAATCATCTCAAGTAATCATAGCTTCTGCTAATGTAAGAGATCGTGTTGGTAGGGCAAATGCTCCTTTCCCCTCCAAACTCACGCAGGAATGAGATTGATCTGACTGTGATTTCAGTTATCAAATTATTATATATATATATATATATATATATATATATATATATATATATTTCAGGTGTTGGGTTTCTATGCAATTAGAGGCCTCTGTTAATGGATCATAGATAATACATTCTAATTGGGGTCTCATCATATAGAGTCTTTAAACTAATAAGGTTTTAGGTGTCCTTTAGTATATTCTCATAACTCCTTTTAATGTCGTGAACATGTATCAGGGAAGCAAAGACCTCATAGAAGAGAAGAAAGCTATAAATGGTCCATCTATTTTCTCTGTAGAAATACTGAAGTAACTTTCAGCTGGATTATTTATGAAGAGAACACCCAGAGCTCACTCTCATTTCAGGTAGTATAAACTGAACTTGGTTTTGTGTTATGTTTTGAAGCTTCAGTGTTAATGTCTATAGGCTTGGCAGCCACCATAATTTATGCTTTTAATTATATTTTTGGGGCTGTAAAATCATATTGTTTCTTTACAGCAGTGAAGTCACTATGTAGCAATGTCCTTGTCATAAAGCAATGGGACATAATGAGAACATGATTGCAAAAATCATAGGAAGAGAATGATGACATATTTAAAGGTGAATGGAAAGGATTTTGTAAGTAAATAAAAACAGTTTAAAACCCCAATTTATGCCCAGAGCCTGGGTACACGAGTTTTTAAAATTACAAATGCAATATATTAATTCTATGAAATTGTTGAATCTAGCTATTGTCTGACTCTTCTTTTAAAATCACAGTTTCATAAAGCCAGGAGAGATGTAGGTCATTTCTTTGGGCTGGGCAATATTGCACCTGACTCACCTGAAAGGGGTGGGAATCTGTTTGACCCAGGACAGTCAAGCCAGCATCATTATTACCTTAACCACCACCTCCTTCCTCTTGGACTCCAGTGGCAAAAGCTTGGATCCCAAGAGTCTAAATGATTTCAGTGCTTCCCACCTAGATCACCAGTCTTATTTCTAGTCTAGATTGTACAATTATTATCAAGGGTATCAAATGCATTTTTAAAGATGGAATGGCATGAAAGAAATTGCATCCCCTTCCTCTTTAGGGCAGCTAGGTTGTATTGTATATAGAGTCAGGAAGATCTGAATTCTAATCTGGTTCAGAGTTTATTTGAAATCAATTCACACCCCTCTCAGTCTGATGTCTCTCTTACCATATCAAACTGGTTTTAGCTAACAATATTTCTAAATTCAAAAGACACTTAGACATTTACTGTGTGACCTTGGACAAGTTATTTAACCTCTTATTCAATTTCTTTAATTTTAAAATGGGATTGATAATAGCCTTTACCTTCCAAGGTTGTTGGGGGAGATCAATGAGATAAGAGAACTCCATTAGATTATGAACTCCTTAAAGGGACAGACTATCTTTTAATTCTTTTTGCTCTTTCTTTTCTGCTGCTCTCTTAAGGATCACTGGGCCTTTTTATTGGACTTGCTGGTAGCCCTTCTTATTAGTTTGTTTCTTCTATTAGAATTTGAACTTCTTGAGAGCAGGGATGGTTTTTGTATCCCCAAGAGTAAGCTCAGGGTTTTGCTCATAGTGAATGCTTAATAAAAAATTTTCATTTATTCATTCATTTATTTCATTCATTCAGACCACTAGAGAGGAACCTTGACGTTCCTTGGCAGCTCATGGCAATGTTTTACAATGCTGTCTTCCAGAATTTGCTCCCTAAGAACAAACCCCTCAGGTGGCAGATTATGTTATTTACCTATGTTTAGCCTTTTGAGGCTTCCATAGAATTAAACACACTCTTCCATTTGACATTTAAAGCTGGTCACAACCTGGATCACCCCTAATTTTCCAGTTCTATTAAGAAATATTTTCCTTCACACATTTTACAATAGAGTCAAACTGGTCTACTTTCTTCTCCTTAAATGTGACATTTAATGTCCTATCTTTGTGTCTTTGAGTCTTGCACCTCCACATTCCCAATTCACTTTCTCTTTTTCTTCTTTAAGAATCCTTATGTTGTAATTAAATCAAGTCTGATTCTTTGTGATTTCATTTGGGGTTTTCTTGACAAAGATACTGCTGTGGCATTTTGGCATTTTCTTCTCCAACTCATTTTACAGAGGAGGAAACTGAAGCAAATACAGTTAAGTGAATTGCCCAGGAAGATGACTCTTCCTGTCTTCAAGTCTGACTCTCTACTCACTCATCCACTTAGCTGCCCCATTCCATCTAGAATCAAATACAAATTCCTTTTATAACCTAACTCCTTCCTACTTTCCCAGTCCTTTTATATATTCTTCTTCTCTACACATTTAGCGATCCATATATATACTACCCTGTTTATTGTTGTACAGTTTCTTATCTGTTTCTCTGTTTCTTATCTCTGCACTTTTGTCTGACCCCTATACCTATAAGGTACTTTCCTCATCTCCTTCTCTAGAATCCTTGATTTCCTTCAAGACTCAGTTTAGCTTCTTCATGAAACCTTTCCTGATCCTTCCAAGAGATAATATAACTATCTGATATTCATTTTGTATATTGGATATATAAAAATATACAACTCCTTGAGGTAAGGGACTAATTATTTTTCTTTGTTTACTCAGTGATCATCACAATATAGAACATAATATATATGCTTTTAGATTATTTGGTCAAAACTCAAATCCTTTTTGCTATCATATTCATTATATTACTCCATTATTTGGAGTCATCTTCAACAATAAGATATCAATCACAGCCAAAAATAAAAGAGATAAATATGTAATTTAAAATTGTCAATGAACAGAAATAGATAGTAATCCAAAAGTCTTTCCTTGATAGGGAGGGATCATAGTAAAGAAGAAAGTTAGGAAAGGGAGCAAGAAATTGAGAGATAGGCTGATCATTTTGGTTCAACAGAATGATTGAATCAAAAAATTCAAGGAAAATAAAGAATTCAAAACCAGTACCCCATTCTGAGCTTACTCCCCAATTTGGTACTTGTATTTCCAGCTTGGAATCCCCAGAATGTCACTTGGCTACTTCTCCCCTTAGATGTCCAGGGGTAATACTTAAAGGTTGTGTCTTCTAACACAGTAGCTCCGGAGTCTCCACTAATGTATTTTACATGATCAAATAAAACTATTGACATTTATCAAAGAGATTTCTTGAGAAGTTGTTATAAAACATTTCTCACTAACTGAGGCATATTTCCCTATTATATATAAAATCTTGAGGGACAGTGAGTTCAGACTTAAAGTAGAAAAATAGTTAAGCATACATGTACAGAAATATTTTTCTCCCCTTGTAGAGTCCCTTGAGACTACCTTCCATGTACTTCTTTGCTGGGGTCTGATGATTGCCTTCTAAAGTCCATAGATTACCATTCTTTCCATCACTTGAATTCACAAATACCACTGTCCTTAAAAGATTGTCTGTCTCCATCTGCAGGTTCTCCCTATGTTGTGAACTATTATTGCTCCAAGAAAATACTGCTTTTTTTTTCCTTCTTAGGCTTGCTGAGGACTAATCTAAATCAAATAAACACAGCTATTTTAAAAGAAATCTATGAGGATAAGTTCAATTACCTTGATCCAGCTTAACCTAACACATGATCATTTGCAAGCTTGGTAATTTAATCTATTTTAGAATTATTCTCCTAAAAATGGTAATTGACAAAATATATGAAAAGTTTCATTTTAGGGGCTAATTCCTTTACATTTCCCTTACTTATTAGTGTGGCTGTAGTGAATTCATTGGGAGTTGTGATGTAGGAATTCAGTTAAAAAGTCCATCATAAATATTACATGTAACCAGATCCTTCAGGGTCTCTCAAGTTTTGATTACGCCCCTAAAACATTTAATGGTACACTGAGGTAATGTTCATGAAAAATTAAGATCACGCTTTCTTCAATGTTGGGTGCATTTCAGATAGAGATTTTTTGTTTTGTTTTTAATTCCAGAATATCAGATAAATATCTTAATTTTCCAATTTGCTTTTTGTGCGTTGACTCATGTCCTATGTATACAATGCCAAAATACTATAATATGGTGCAGGGAAATCAGTTAAGTTGGTTATTTCACTCACCTGAATTATCCAGACAAAGCTATATAGAGCCACAGTAGCAATCTCTCCCCCTCCCCCATATTTATCTCATAAGGTAAAGTTTAGATATGATTAAAATTTACACATATATAAGAAAGTTGCTTTCCAAATGTTACTGTTCTTTACAGAAACTTCATATAAAAAGTATTAACTATTTCCTTAATAATTAATTTAATTCTCAATATAAGCACACAATTTTTTGGTTCTAAAATTAATATACTGGAAGACATACCTTCAACCACATTGGAATTTGTAATAATAATACAAACATGAAAAAATTGCCTACAAATAACCTTTTGCTAAAAATTTACATATAGGTCACTGTTCGGGTTGATGAAAGTATAGATTAGTATGGGAATAAAAGCAGATATAATGGCACATTCATTTCACTTCCAAAAATAGCACTTAAAATAGGTATCTTTTAAAGGTTCTTATATGCTACTTTTTTACAAATAAAGCTCAACTCCACTTCTAATACAAAAAACTTATTTACCCTATAAAGCATGCCTTGTAAATAACATTATAAAAGCAAGAAATACTTTCAATTTAAATGAAAACTATCAAATGCCCATAATTGGGATAGGTGAATGTTTTTATAATTGCTTATTCAGTTCCCTCCATGCTCAAATTCCTTTTCTTGTTGAATTTTCCTTAGAGATAATCAAATAAGGATGTTTTGTCTGTAAATTATGCATTATCCCATAACTAATTAAAACTCTCTATCATACATCCTAGAAATTTGCTGGGTTTTTGGTCTCTCTTTCTTCATACTAGAGATGATTTCAGCTAAACACTCATATCCTTTTCTTTGTTTAAACACATCTTCAGTTACAAAGCTATTTCTAACCTGAGTGTTACTTTTAAAGTGACTTGTACACATGCCAGTTTTTCTGCATGTTTTGACAAATGACACATTTCCTTTGGTGCTTCCTTGTGGGTAACAGGGTGTGAGGATGTGGCGGTGGAAAAATTTATTACAGTTATTTTGTAGTTGATATTAAAGAACGTGATGTATTATACCAGGTGTCTGACCTTTAAAGATCTTAGGACCTAATTCATTACAACATAAAATTTACATATTATTCAACTTTGCTGCAGATCTTTTATGAACAAGCCTTGGTGTATGTGTACATCAGAATGAAAAGAGAAAAAAAGTATAAAGCTTTGGCAAAGAGATCAAGGGCTACATTTAGAATGCAAATACGAGTGATACTTCTATTGGCTTAAGTGAGAGGTATGCAACTATCCATATATTGAATTTGAGCCAAAAATACAAAGAAAAGAAATGTGTACAATATGAGAATTTTTAAAATGCTGGTTAAAAATATGCCCAGGTTTTCATTTTTCCTTTAGATAATGAGAATAAGGTATACTGTTAGAATGATCTGGGGAAAATTCTTGATTTAAATAGAGCTACTTTTCAAGCTAGGGTAAAGAAAGAAATAGTCTCAGAGAAGTAGCTCTCAGGAAGTAGAAAAAGGTTACCTTTGTTTATAACCCATCTGACAGAATTATCTATCTATCTATCTATCTATCTATCTATCTATCTGTCTGTCTGTCTGTCTGTCTGACTGTCTGTCTATCTATCTAGCTAATCTATCTGCATCACATTTATTCAACCTCAATCTACAAAATACAAGATGTCAAAATTTTTTAAAAAGGAAAAAATTATAATTTTGATAGTTAAATTGTAATGCTGAAATAGCAGAACAAATACATTTAGAATCTTGTCTATAAAGCAGCTTTATCAAAGGAATAAAATTTGCAGCCAGTAGTGATAAATTCTGTTTCTGTGGTGCAGCTGGTTTGGAGAAGTTGCTACACTGTTGGGGATCAGGGGACACAACTTTAAGTGTGTGTTTTTTAAATATCAGGATTTTCTTTTCAGTGAATACTATGATTGAATTAATTTTCATTTTTGCTACAGAGCAGACTAAGGCAATTATCTTTGAAAGAGGAAGATTCTAATTGTAAAATATGCATATGCAGATATATGCAGCAGCAGATGTGGCCACTTGTAAGGTCCAGTTGCAGATAGTTTTGGATCACTGAAGAATCAGCAATTCTCTGATTGATATTAATATGCTGCCCAGAGGACATGACTATGTTAGAGCAGAAATTTATATGTATGCTTCTTGAGTTGAAGATTATGAAATAAATTAAAACAATATGGAGAGATTCTACATCTTAATATCACTTGAAAATCTTTTGAAGATCTCACTTTGTATCACAGATATATCTTTATTTTTTTATTTAATTGGAGAAGATGTATTTTCTTCTGCAAAGTGTTTTAAAAATAGTTTTTTGCTCAGTATCTGTTTAAGGTATGCTGTCTTTCTTTTGTTTTTAAAGCAATTGTGTACACTAAAGAAATAGAATGCAAAATAAAATAAGTAGCCACAATAAGTTGAAGTTGTTATTAGTAACTGTAACCCCCCTTTCCACACTCCTTCCTGTCCCATTCCCTTCTTCCCTCTTTTCCTTTTCTCTCTTCTTTCTTGGCTCCTTTCCTCCCTTCCTCCCTCCTCCCCCCTTCTCTCTCTCTCTCTCTCTCTCTCTCTCTCTCTCTCTCTCTCTCTCTCTCTCTCTCTCTCTTTCTCAGTAGAGGGTGCTGTCTTCCAGTGCTATCTCAAGTTAGACTAGAAGGTCACTCAGCCTATTGATAAATCACGCTGCCGTGATTCCTAACTGACAGCTCAAACTAACATCAAGCTGGATGAGAGAGAACAAAAGGCCATCAAGCAGCCATTTTCTTGACACTTTTATTCAATCACCAGCAGATTGCTTACGACAGCAATAGCAGCTGTTTTGTCTTCATCTTTCCACATTTGATAAAAGGTGTCAACTCAAATTTTTGTAAATAATTCACTTACCCCTACTGCACACACCAGCACTGTTCAGCATACGTATTCTGTGGGAGGCAGATCACTGAGGCAGGTCAGGGCTCAATGATAGCAACTGAAGGTCATCTGTGATCTAAGAGGTAGCACTGATAAAGCTATACCTTCTCTCAAGGTCAAAGATAACATCGATGTAGAGATATCTGTGCTGTGGATGAAAGGTTAAACAATAGACACCAGAGTCAGGGATTGTTTTGGTTAACATACTAATGATTTCCTTTTGTTTAAGAAACATCACTAATAGCTCATTTGTTCAATTATCGGTGCAGAGGGTGTGGAGAATATATTTTGTAAATAGAAATAAAAGATTCAGACCTCTCTTTTAAAAGTTGGGAAGATAAATTGTATGTAGACTGCTAGACAAAATGATTTTTACAAGGGATCAGAACTACAATTCATATATATATATATTTATGAATGTATTTATATATTTAATTTTTAAAGAATCATAAAGGGGGTGATGAAAATTAATGCAGCTAGGCAGAATCTCGTTTATCTAATTCATTTTAAATTATACCCTGAAAAGCCTTTAGTTTGGAGACCTGCAGAAAAAGTAGAGAGGGAATGTGTTTTATATCATAAGAGCTTCATTTACTTTAGGGGCTTAGAGAAACTAATAGAGAAATTCTTGAATTATTGCAAAAAGAGCCTCTATCTGGTCTCGGCAGTAGCTAAAAGTGCTGAGATTAAAAATGATACATCCTTCAGTGTTTTTTTTTTTTCTGTTATATTACTCACAAAATAAATCTAAATAACAAATAGTCACTATTTGGTTTATACTTTTTAATAGGAAAAGTCCATGTGCTTTTGAGATGCTGTCTGAGCTCCAACTGCTGGAGAATTTATTGCCTGTAATTGATGCCCGTGAAGGGCAAAGTGCAGCTTCCTTACATTTTCTCCTATTCATTCTACCTCAGAAGGAGAATGGCAATAACTCTTATAATTCCGTTGGCACCGGTGTTAAAAGAATGAAATGAACCTGGGTAATGAGGGCTACTCCCCTAATAATACAGAACTTCTTAGAATCTATTTTGCCTACAAATCTGGTCTAGGCAATTTCTTCTTGAAATCAGTTTCTATGACCTTTGGCCC
Organism: Macrotis lagotis; assembly: GCF_037893015.1. Classification (NCBI taxonomy): domain Eukaryota; kingdom Metazoa; phylum Chordata; class Mammalia; order Peramelemorphia; family Peramelidae; genus Macrotis; species Macrotis lagotis. The sequence goes on along the minus strand of NC_133663.1, from coordinate 124,950,307 downwards.
TCCCACCCACTCCCCCAGCAAAAAAAAAAATCATAGTATTCTCATTTATATCTACAGAGTATATTCTACGGGTGTGGCAGTGGAGGACCACATCCTGGGGATGAAATCTAGTAGATCTGTTTGCAAAAAGGATCACAGGACTTTCAATTTAGAACTGGAAGGGTTTGGAAGTCACGGAGTCCAACCCCTTCATTTGACAGGTGAGAAAGCTGGTTTTGGTTCGGGGACACACAGTGTCCCAGGCAGCCAAAGAGGTGAGAGTGTTTAGGTGTGTGTGTGGGGGGGTCAGTGTTGGAAATCAGTTCTGATGTACAGACGTCAAACTATCTAAACTTGGGTAATAGCAATTCACTGTGAATATGTCAATTCACTGTGGGAAACCTTGGGAGCAAATTAGGAGCTGTCCAATGGGCTGATTGTTGCCTTCTAATGCTCTTCACATTCCCCTCCTTTGCTTTTTCTAGTTCTGGCTTCCATAATGCTGAGAGAATCATTGGGTTCATATGTTGTGGATCTGTGGTGATGTCCTGAGTTACTTCAGAGCAGGTAGGGTATATCAAAAAAGAGGATTTGTGAAGGTAATGATTCAGGCTAGAATTGTAAACTTGATAGCTAATTAATTCCCCTGTTCTTAAACAAGGGCTTCCTGGTGGTGGGAACCAAAGTATGAATCATGACTGTTGCAAGGATATGGTTAGAGTTTTCAATACTGTAGCTGACTGAATATAGGGCCTACTTAAAAAAAAATTAAGTTAAATAAATAGATAGCCTGGAGATGAGACAGTTAGAGGTGTTAGCAAATAGGACTTCAGATCTTGGAAATAAGCTAATATTAAAGGAAAGATGACTTAGGTTCAAAATAATAGTCTAGATATTTATCCTTTATGCCACATGTGTCAAGGATAGAAACATAGTATCCATAACTAAGGTAGTTCCAATTCTGTTGTCCTCTGCTTAGTAAGTACGTCTGGTCAGTACTGTTCTGTGTTCAATTATGGATATTACACTATGATATGTGAAAGTGAGGGGACTTGAAACCAGACCAGACCAATCAGGATTGGTTTAAAGAATTTGAGATGCTTGATTTGGAGGTAAGAAAAATAGAGAAAATATGACAGTTTTCTGCAAGTATTTGAAGGGATACCATACGGAAAAGGAATTTGATTTTATTTCTTGGTGACTTTATTTCAGAAGGCAAAATCAAGAGCAATTCATGGTGGTTACAGAGGCAGATATTTTGAGCATACATAAAGAACTTCCTAAAATTTAAAAAGGGAAATGGACTTCCTTAGGAAATAGTTCCTCCTGGTGTATGTCTTTAAATGGAAAGTGAATAAATAATTCCTGGGGATGCTGTTTAGGGTAGGTAGATTAGATATATTTGAAGTCTCATCAACTCAAAGATTCCTTGACTATCATGCTGGAATTTTAAATTTTATTTTCATTCCCATATTTTAAAACCTAAGCAATACTATCTTTTCTTATTCCACTGGCTTTCTTCAAATCTCAGTTAAAGTCTCACCTTCTACAAGGAACTTTTACAAGAAGTCTTTCCTCTGAGATTAATTTTCATCTACTCTGTCAGTATCTTGTTTGTACCTAGTTTGCATATTCCCTCCCCTCCTAGACTACAAACTACCTGAGAACAAGGGACATCTTTTAGCTTTCTTTGTATCCCCAGCACCTTAGAATAGTGCCTCTAACACAGTTGGAATTTAATAAATACTTAACTATTTGATTCACTAAGACAAGAAGATAGGGACCACATATTTATACACTCTGGCATTGAGCAGTACTGCCTTGAATTTATCAAGCATCTTTTGCATCTATGTCCTATTTTTTCAATTAGATTTTTATTGTCTTTTAGGGCAAGGGAGTATGTATAAAATATATTTACATCCCCTATGCATAGCACTGTACTCTACACAAAATAAACAAGCAAAATAGTTTATTGTTGTTGCAGGTGGTTATTTAGTCAATTAAAAATATTTATTGAACACCTCCTATGGACTAAACTATAGACTGTAGAGCATACAAAAAAAATGCACCATGGTCCATGCTATAATCCAATTGGGGAAAAGAACTATTTTATGTTGTTTTTAGGTTTGGTCACACTCCTCCAGCTCCCATGTAGTTTATATAACAAACCTGAGTGTAGCCTGTAATTGTTTATAATCTATGTCTAGATTCCCGCACCCCCCTCCCTTTTTATTCTTTTAGTGTATGGCTTGCATTTGGGTAGGGGAAGTGTCTATACTTAGTCCAATAAATTTGATGGTTTATATTTGGTCCAATAAATTTTGCATATCAAAAGATTACTATCAACACAAGGCAGAAAATGTTAAGTGCTCTTTTAATTGTACAAGCTGTTTTTTCCCCCCTAATATTTTAAGTGAAAATATAGAGATCAGTGGTCATGTAAGGCTTAAGCAGACCCTTGCTGAGTTTAGCTGTGTAAAAGGGGCTGGGGGCTGGATTTTTTTTTTGAGGAGATAATGATATGAGAACAAATACTGAATTGGAAAATAGTTGGATTATACTAACCACCCTCACTGAGGTCCTCATCACTTCTTCTCTGGACTACAAGTACTCCTTCAATGGTTACCCTGCTGCAAACATAATCCCAGGTCAAGTCTGATTATACGACTTCCTTGTTCAATAAATTGATTTGACTCTGTGTTTACTCTAGGATTATATCTGATTTCATTTTATCTAATTTTTATTTTTGTTCAAATTTTATCATGTACATAATTATTAAACAGTATCACATAATTATGTATATATATACATACATATATATATGTGTGTGTGTGTGTGTGTGTGTGTGTGTGTGTGTGTGTGTGTGCGCGCGTACCGGCACACACACACATACATTCCTAGGGTAACCAGGTGGGATAGTGGATAGAGTGCACAGCCTAGAGTCAAGAAGTCTCATCTTTGTGAATTCCAATCCAGCTTGTGTGATCCTGGGCAAGTTACTTAATCCTGTTTGTCTAGTTTCTCAGCTATTAAATGAGTTGGGGAAGGAAATAGCACACCACTCTAGTTTCTTTGTCAAGAAAACCCCAAATGAGTTCACAAATAGTTGGATGACTGAATAACAACACTATATACATCTCTATATCTTTTTTTTTTAATGTTTTTTGCAAGGCAATGGGGTTAAGTGGCTTGCTCAAGGCCACACAGCTAGGTAATTATTAAGTGTCTGAGGCTGGATTTGAACTCAGGTCCTCCTGACTCCAGGACCGGTGCTCTATCCACTGTACCACCTAGCCATCTCTACATCTATATATTTTAAATATGAATGCTCAGACTTTTCTTTTTATTGATTGTGGTATGTCATCAGAAAAGTTTGTAAATGACTGATTTATTTGATGAAGACCTGAACTAGGGAGGAAGTGATAGAACTGAAAAGATATTAATATTAAATAAAGATAGCTATTATCTGTCCAGATTAAAAAAAAACTTAAGGGAAATACAAAACAGAGATAGTAGTGTAGGGAGCACTCTAGAATCAGATGTCTAGCAGGTTCTGCTATTGTTTGTGAGATTGTAGGTCATGATTTGTTTTGCCCCTGCATCATCTCTAGTGGCAGTGATAGGTGATTAATACTCCAGAAAGATCTAGTTTTAGATCTTGACTCTATTACTTAAAAGTAAGAAAATCTGTGCTTCAGTTTCTTCAATTATAATATGAATGGGAACGTACCAATGATTTCTAAGTTTCTTTTTGACTCTCAATACTGTAATTTTTGTGATATTTGTAAAATGGCTCATAAAGTGCTTAGGAATTCCTCTAGTCTTTGAATTTTCTATACTGCCAGAAACAGTATTACTTTCTTGAACCAGAATAATAGTCAGAAGCTAAACCTATACATTCAACCATTCACAATATCTAGGAATTTACCAAATGAAGCCATAATAGTATTTCTCAGGAATTTTTTCAGTGGCATGCTTTTTTTAAGGATGACTGAGAAAACTTTTTATTTTGAGAGAAATCCTTTCTTGTTACAGTGAGGAAAGCTAGTACCAGGATATCCAACAAAACTTCAAACTTTTTCGTGGATCTTTTTTTTTTTCTTTTTTTCTTCTTCCAATTACATGCAAAGATAGTTTTCAACTTTCATCCTTTTGTAAGATTTTGAGTTCCACATTTTTCTGCCAACCTCCCTTTCCTTCCCTCTCTCCATGGCAGCGAATAATCTGATATAGGTTATACATGTAGAATTCTGTTTAATATATTTCTGTATTAGTCATGTTGTGAAAGAAGAAGGAGAACCAAGTTGGGGGGGGAATCATAAGAAAGAGAGAAAAAAATATAAAAGAAGCAAAGCATGCTTTGTTCTGTATTCAGACTCCATAGTGGATGGCATTTTCCTAATAGGTCTCAGGATTGTCCTTGAACACTGAACTGCTAAGAGGAATTATGTTCGTTAGAGTTTGATCATCTCATGATGTTACTGTTAATGAGTACAATGTTCTGGTTCTGCTCATTTCAGTCCAACAGCATCAGCTCACTTTGAAGCATCAGTTAATGCTAGTCTTTCCAGGCCTTCATGGATCTTAATAGAAATATGTGACAAATCTAATTGGTATGGAACTCTACTGAATTATTGACTGAAGTTGCAATTAAGAGAGCTAAGATCTTTGATCAAGTTTCTAAAACAAAACAAAAGAGCAGTGCTACACCCTGTCCCCCTCCATCCCATTACCCCCAGGAAAAAAAGGCAAAGCAAAACCCACCTTTTAGGGACAATACAAATATACTAGATGAAAAGGTTCTTTATGTCATTGATAAATAATTTAAATTTACCAGAAATATAGAATCAAGAAAAAAAACCCAATGAGATGATAGCTCATATTTACATAGTACAAACTAGTTTATAAAAATATTAATTGGGTTGGAAGTGAAAAAATATCTTAATTTTATGGATTAGGAAACAGATTTATAAAGATTAAGTGACTTGCTCAGGGTTACACAGTTAGTTAAAAGTCAGGACTGAAATGTGAACTCTATTTTTCTGAATCTAAGTCCAATGTTCTTTTCAGTAGAACAAAGGAAGAAAAAAACAAGGAAATAAAGACAGGGATAGAAAAGAGGAGGACTTTGGAGATAAGAAGATGCTCAAAACAAATTGAGAGTCAGAAGCAATCATTTTGATTAATCACTTAGTGGAAAGAATGCAAAAAATAAGGTTTTCTATTAGAACTAAAGTCAGTATAGTTTAAAGTTTAACCAGTTGATTGTAGGCTCTTTAATATAGCTCATTTGGAAAAGGTTATTACTCATTTATGAATATCCTTAGGAGTGTTCTCTAAATAAAAAGGAGGAAATCATTGGATTTTATACATGTTCCATAGAAATGTAGCTAAAAGAAAATGCTTATTTTATAGTAAGGATTCCAAAAAGCATTTTTTTCTTCTAAAAAAATACTGCTCTCTCTCAGTACATTTTTATTAATTCTATTATGGGAGGAAACGGATTAAACAGCATCTGCAACCATTAAATTTTAAATGTTTTAAATGGTCATCAAAAGTAGTTTAAAAAAAGGATTCATTAATATTTTAAATATTTTTGATATAAGAGCTGTTTTGTAATTATTAGAGAAGTAACATTGTGTTCTGGTCATTATAATAAGAACTAGAGTTCATAAGGTCTTCCATTTTAAAACAGACAAAACCAGAAACTCTTGGTATGTGACCTTGGTCAAGTTATTTGAAACTATTAAGCCTCTGTGAATTAAGCTGTAAAACTGCATGCAAAGATATCCACTGGAGAGAGAAGATGCTGTATTCAACTAGAGACAAAAGAATTAAGTACTTTCCTTTTCAGAAAGCAAAAAAAAATGCCATTATACTTTATTAAAATAGATAGTTCTAAAGAATAGATTGTCCTTCTTATTTATTCCTTCCATTACCCATATGTACATTTCATAGCTTTTTCTAAGAATTCTTAGCATATTATGAAAGAAGTGTCAAACAGGATGATGTTCTGGCTTACATGTGCAAGTAGCTATCTGGTGAAGCAGATTCTCTTAAAAAAGTCAGTAATTTCTGTGGAATTTTCCAAGATTGGAAAGGTCATGTAACTGCCCATGTATCATTGCATATATATGCTTGTTTTGACACATATAGGCAGATCTCAACTTCTGATTATTATTAGGAGAGTAGTGGATTTTCAAAAAAGGAGAAAAGAGTTAATTTCATGAAGTTATAGATTGCTAAATTTGACTTTGATGCCTGGCAAAATTCTAGAGAAGATTATGATAAAGATTATATTCAAGCACTGGTAATCTCTAAAATGCCAACATAGATTTTTCACAAGAAGTGGTGATGCCAAATGGGTAAATGAATTATATCCTCCCCACACAGGTTCTCTAAAGGAGAGGCTCCAAGGAATAAACTGTTTAGATGTACCACCAATAAGTCCATTTGTAGTTTTAGTGTGTAGAAGGCCAGTTTGGTAGTCAGGAGGACTTTCCTTCGTGTCCTATATATAATATTTTACTAATTATGCATCTGAACAAGATACCAAACATTTCAAGAGCCAGCTAACTCTCTCAAGAATGATAGATCAGGGGTGGCTAGGTGGTACAGTAGATAGAGCACTGACCCTGGAGTTAGGAGTACCTGAGTTCAAATCTGACCTCAGACACTTAATAATTACCTAGCTGTATGGCCTTGGGCAAACCACTTAACCCCATTTGCCTTGCAAAAACCTAAAAAAAAAATAAAGAATGATAGGTCACAGAACAATTCCCATTTTTTTCTTTAGAAAAGGGAATTTTTTAAAACAGGAATTCTCTACAAGTAATGAAATCATAACTCTGATTCTGCAACAAATCAAAGGAAGAATCAAAAAAAGCTTGGATTTTACTCCTAGTTCTGCTGTTACTTACAAGTGTGACCTTAGACAAGTCCTTTAATTCTCTGGAGTCCAGTTTATGTCAGGGGATGAGTTTAGATCACATGTATCAAACTCACTCCTTAGTATAATTGGAAATGATTAAAATGGAAGCTATTCAACAAAATAAATAAAAGTACAGTACAACATAGATGATGTATTTGAGTTGGAATCTACCAGTCTATATGATCTCTAATATCTTTTTCTACTCTTAGGATCTCCACCCATTATTTTATGAAAAAAAAAGAAATATGTTCTAGTCTGAAGGGAATATGAAACCTAAAGGATTAAATTCGACTATGAATAATTGTGGTAGAAAGACGATTTGGAGAAAAAAATTACTGTGAATGTAAAGGGTGACCTGTGTGCTATGTTATTGATCTTGTTTCACACTAAATCCACTGGAAAACATATAGTCAGAAGGAAAAGTTTTTAAGGATGGTCTTGTGGAGAGGCTGCTCCTCAGCCTTGGTATAACTTAGCTTTTAACTGCTGAATGGCTTTCCAGAATGTCTGGTCTCAAGTGCTCATAGTGCATAAGACTATTGTATTATTGCTTCTTAGAATTTTGTAACTACAAGTACTATCTTCCTCATTCTGAATGAATAAATAATATTATCTTTCTATAGAATATACACACATGCATATGCATATTTATCATAGCTATGTTAATAAATAAGGTCTTGTTAAGACCTTTGGATTTATGAGTTGATTCTCCAATAATCTTCCCTTATGGAATCTGGATTAATACTAATATTTGGAATCCCATGGCAGGAGTATAAGGGAGTGTGTTTGGTATCAGAGTATGGAGGTTGGATTGAGGTCATAAGTAATTTTGTAAAGACTTTGATTTTTACTTAATAGAACAACCCAAGGTCAGTCTCTTAGGATATTCTATATTATTTCATTCATATGAATTAATTGTTCTCATTTTTAATTTCCACTCCTAAAATGGGTCAATAAATTCTCTTACTCTTTTCCTAATAAAAGCCCCATAGATAAAGTAAATAAAGATCTGGGACCAAATGACCCACAGAACCTGACATCATAGATTGATCCTCTATGACACTTTCATTAGTTAATTTTGAGTAAACCAGTAAACATGCCAGCTCCATAATCTTATCTCACTTAACCCTTTAGGGCTATCAAAGATCCTACCACATAGGTCCGGAAATGAAAGGAGCAGGTTGCACTTCCCTCCTCACCAGTTTCTTTCCTGAAACATTAAGATAGAAATGAGACTAATTTTTATACAAGAAGGGAAAGGTGAGAAACTGCCATCTTTGGAGCTGCCAGATAATAGTCCCAATCTGAACTCAGATTTGGAGGTGCATATCATCCCACTCCCATTCCCAGCTGGCTCTAAAGAGTATACTTGAACGAATCTCTTTTGGACACTAAATCTCCTGTGTAGGTTTCATGAATTTCTTTTCCTCCTGACTAGTGTAGTTGCTTGGGTTACCAAGGCATTTGGAGAGACATTTGCTACCAAATAAAGGAATGGAAATGGGCAGAAGACAATGGTCAAATCTCCCTATTTTTAAATTCCTTTAATCTAGAGAGGCCTCTCACTTCCATTTACTGTTGTGAGTAGCCAGCCCCCATTTATGCATTCAACTTTTGTTTTGGGGATTCTCCAGCTGTAGTATTTTTCCTTCACTAGGGCAACATGTGAGCTTCTTGGGGACGGGGACCATGTTTTTGCCTTAGAACATAACTGACACATTGCAATGCATAATAGATACTTATTGATAGTGATACTGATAGTGGGAGGTAACACTTCCCAAAATGGGGATAATGAGCTATCATTTACATCTGTACTAGGCTCCACCTTCTTTCCTCCACTATGATCCCATCAGAGGTTATCCTTATAAACTTTAAAGTCTTCCATGGTGTGAGTTAAAATTTACTAAACAAAGACCTCTTGTTTTTGTATTACTGATCTGTATGACTCTTTTGCATAAGTTACCCAATGCCAGGATCTAATACAATGGAAGGACAACAACCAAATCTTGGGATTTCAGAGTTTATTGATCTCTCTGTGCAATTGTTCTGCCTGTGTTAAAGTGTGGGGAAAACAATATTTTCACTTCACCGTTGCTGTCTTCAGATTTCACAATGATAATGTGAATTTCACAGGGATAATGTATACTGGTATTGTGACAAGCAAATAAAGGCAAAGGAGACTTTTCTTAATCTTTTTCTTTGTTAACTCCAAAACCATTTCATAACAAAGTCTTTTTAGTGAAGAGAAAGGAAAGAAGAATGTTGTTTTAGGAATTAACAATATTGTTTTACTTTTCCCACTAATTAGCTGTATGAACTTTGATAGGGCATTTAACATCTCTGAGTCTCAGTTTCCTCATTTCTAAAAAGAGTGGGGAAATCAGGTGACTTCTAAAGTTTTTTTGAGCATACTATGATTATATGATCCTAAGTCAGAGGAAGTTGTTTTAACTCATGATCAAATTAATGTTTCTCTTTTGAGCAATTACATTGATTTAGTCACTTTTTTCTCTGATGGAAGATGTTTTCAGCAATTGCTGTATTTTCTTTTTAAGGTCTGATTACAATGACAATAATCATAGAATTTTCCAGGTTCTGATTTTTTAAAGAATGACCTTTGATACATCACAATATGTATAGAGATATGTATATATTAGAGATATGTATATATTTTCATAACTGAGAGCTGTCATTGATGATGAACTCAGTTTACACATATATGTATGTACCATATTCCAAAGATATAAACATATTTGGATATAAGCCATAACTTTAAAATTAGATCTATTTAAATAAACAATAATTAGTTATAAATAACAACCTTCTCCCTTCCCTCCTCACACATCAATTACAGATCACACTGAGGTTTTGATTTGCTGGCCAGATTTGGGTAAAAGTATACCCTATTTGGACCAATATAGTTTGTACATAAACAGATACTGTATAACATTTAAAATTTGAACATTTGCCAATAGATGATGATCTCAGTAGTGATAGGTTCAAGGTCAACTCTGGTTAGAGAATTTCAAAATTTACTCCCTTGTTTTCCTGACTAAATCAAGTTCTTTATTAACATAACATAAAATTTTGTAAATACCAAATAAAGGCAATTACCCATTAGTCATTCAAGCAATATATTATAAATGAAATAGCTTATTACTAAGGAAAAAAGCTTGTCTGTACAGACTTTCTTTAATCAAGTCCTCTAACCTTTCCTCAGAGACTAAAATTTACAAGGATTAGTCTTGCAGGTGGAATTTTTCAGTGTGTCTCAGATCTTATCTCTGACAATACCCATTGAATTCATATAAAATGATGAGCACTTCTTGTCCACTGTAGAGATATTTATCACTTTACCTAGGATGAAATGGCAAGATGCAAGATGAAAAGGGATGGCAAAATGATGGAATCATCTAAAATATCTCCAGTTAAGTAGAGACACCTATGGGGTACTTTTGGAAAATTTTACATGTAACTTAATAAAACATAAGATTTATCATGTATAGAAATATCAAGAATTCTCTTGCTTCTGAAAAACAATGATTTGAAAAATTTTAGGAATCTATATACTTTTATTTTATGTCTAGAAATCTTTAAGTTTTATATCTCTGACATTAAGAAAGATTCGGGGGGTGGCGGCTAGTTGGTACAATGGTTAGAACACTAGCCCTGGAGTCAGGAGGACCTGAGATCAAAATCCTGCCTCAGACAATAATTGCCTAGCTGTGTGACATTGGGCACTTAACCCCATTGCCTTAAATAAATAAAATAAAAAAAAGAAAGAATTGGAGAACTCCATTCAATTTGACAATTGCAGGGCAAATATGAAGATCACTGAGTACCGTTTGTAGATTACAAAGAGGACGGTTGGTCAACAAGTAATTATTAAGTGCTTTCTCTGTTTTATTCTTTGAAAACAATGGTGGTTCTGAATTTCAGGATTATCTATCAGACTTTGAAGCAAAATTGTTTTGTTTTGTTTTATTTCATTTCATTTATTTATATACTTTTCTATCCATTCATTCGTTTATTATTTCCTGCATTTAGGAGAGGGAGTGACATAAGATCAAACTTGTGATTTCATTGATATAGAAAACTCCTATAAGAGAAAATTCTCTTTACCAGTGCTTATAGTTGCTTTCTCTACAGTTTAGTCTTAGAGAATTGTCTATGTACCTGAGAGATTGTGTCTTGCTTAGTATGTGTTTAAGGCTGGACTCAAACCCAGCTCTTCTTGGCTCCAGTATCAACTCTCTAGTCACTGTACTATACTGTCTATCCTTTTCCCTATGCCCAGCACCTAGCAAGGGATCCAACAGGCATTAAAAAATGTTTATTGAATTGAATTGAGATCAAGTTCATTCATTGGAAAAAGAAGGGCGAACTACTTGCACCTTCATTTCTTTTAGATTGGGATATGTATGTGTGCATTTGTGTGCAGACTTGTGGGTAACTAGGGAATTTTTCATTCCACTCTGGGGGTCTCCATACTAATCAATAAATCAGCAAGTATTTATTAAGAACCTGCTATGAGCCAGGCTCCATGCTAGACTACGGGGATATAAGTACAAGAGTGAAGTTTAACATGATCTCAACTCACAATGATCTTATGTTCCAATGGGGAGACAAAAACAAACATGAAAAAAATACAACAAAAAATGAATGTACATATATACAAAGCAGTTGAAGATGATGTATTTTGGAACATCAATAAAGAGAACTGGGAAATATCATCTACTTGATCAGGTGCAGATAATCACAGACCAGATCACAGACCACCAAAAAATCAAATAATGAGGCATTTAATTAAGCTTTATTAATAAAAATCAAGATGACAGAAAGTTTTTTTTTTAATTTTTATTTTTTTTTAGGTTTTTGCAAGGCAATAAGGTTAAGTGGCTTGCCCAAGGCTACACAACTAGGTAATTACTAAGTGCCTGAGGTCAGATTTGAGCTCAGGTACTCCTGACTCCAGGGTCGGTGCTCTATCCATGTGCCACCTAGTTGCCCCAACAGGAAGAGTTTTAAAAAAGCATTTACTATGTTCCAGACATAGCAAAAAGAAAAGCAATCTTTGCCCTCAAGGAATTTACATTTTTATGGGGAAAGACAATATATAAAAAGGAGTTTAAATTTTAGTGGGGAAAGATAATATATAAAATGAAGATGAAAAGTTGGGGAGGGGGGGCTACTCCATAGTGGCATGGGAATAAAGACCAGATAAAGTGTGATCTGGACCCTTCTTCAAAATCGAAGTCCTAGGAAAAACTTCTTATGGGACAATGGGACCATGGGGTTAGAGGAGGAAGGTTAACTGAAGTTTGATCTAGAGAACATGGAATGGCTGGTCACAAACATAACTGAGAGGGGGACTATTCAAAGTCATTCTTAACTCCTCAGAAACCTGTGGTAAATAATTACTCTCATGGATATGCATAGGGACATGGACAGCTAGTGAGGAAAGAGAAATAAATGCTAGGGGAAGGACAAATGAGTAATAGAATGAAAAGGACATGAACTCAGGTGTTTCTCACTCCAGATTAAAGTCATTGAGAAAACCAAAATAAAAATGGTCCCTAATTTCAAGGACTGTTTATTCTAGTGTCTGAGAAAGAACATAGGTATGTATGTATACACACACACATATGTATATATAGATGTATGTATATATATTTATTTATTATTTCCCAGTCAGATGTATTTTATTTATGTATACATACACATATAACATGTATATTATATAATATAAAATAATTTGTAAAATATATACACATAGAGAATATAATGTGTATAATATATTATAGATTATATAATTGATAGATATATATATATAATATTAAAGATAATATAATATACAAAAAGACTATATTCAGAATATGTAACAAACTATTAAAGAATATATGTAGAGCAGAATATATTATACAAAACATGTAATATATAAAAGAATATTTATATAATACATATTTACATATATATGATAAAATATATTTTATAGACATACAAAGATAAGTTAAATATATAAATGCAAAGTGACTTTGAAATGTGGAAGGGAGAAAACTAAAAACTGGTGCCCAAGACTGGTTTTAAAGGTACTTATGGTGAAATGAAGAGGGAAAATAATATAGGCATGGAAATCTATGGAAAATAATATAGGCATGGGAGTCTATGGGGGTCTACTATGGAAAAACACATAAAGAAGGATGGGATGCCCTGTATGGGAAAAAGTGAGTAGACCACTTTGGTTGGATAGCACATCATATAAAAGGAGTAATAATAGATAAGTCAAGATTGGCTGTTAATGCAGTAGATAGTGGAAGTTGAAGTCAGGAAGATAGGAGTTTAAATCCAGCCTCAAACATTTACTAACTATATGGCTTTGCGCTAGTCACTTAACCCTCTGCCCCAGTTTCTTCTCAGAATTGTTGTGAAGGTAAAATTAGTATTTGTAAAGCACTTGGTGGATCTTAAAGTGAAATGTAAATATGATGATGATGATGATGATGATAATGGAGGATTTTAAATGCCAGAGGAATTGATATTTCATCTTAGAAGCAAGAAGGAGCCACTGCAGATTCTTGAGAAGGGGATTGCCATGGTTCAGGCAACATTTATAGATGGTAATAGTCTATATTATTGGGTTATTGGATGTTGCAGAAATTCTATGCCATTGTTGTCTCTTGGAATAGAGTATAATATCTTCACTTTAGGAAGATTTCCCTTCTTCAATTTATACTAGAGCTCTAAAAATAGGGCCCCTAATAATTGCAATTGAGGCTATAAAAATGCTATTCTTTATAGAAAATGACTTCTTATTATAGATTTCTTGGTCAATAAATATTTTGCATTTGGAGATGTGTGTTTTCATTTGGTCTTGTCCGTTCCATAGATGAAGCAGTCCCCTTTGATTCAGCAGATAGAGAGGATTTTATTTAAAAATTAACACTTCTCTTCCAGCAATATTTACTTTCATGTGGTAAATCAAGATATTCTTCTCTTTTTTTAAAAAAGTTAGATATTGTGATAAGATAACTTCAATGTTACAAAATAAATATTAACTTTATCATGAAAGTCATGATAGTTCTTATCTGGTGTATGGTATCTGCATTTCTCTCAGAAGATGAAAAGCTAACATTCTCCCAACACCTCCTCATGGGGAAAGTAATAGTGCTGATTTTTAATCCCTAATTACCCTTAGCAGCTCATCTGATAGTGACAGTTCATAGTTTGTGTTCTGTAGGTTCTAGTTTATTTTAAAGATGTTAGATTTTTTGGCTCAGGTCAGAGATTGATTAATGTGAAAATGCAACCAATGATGATTTGAGCTTAGAAGGAACCCTTGGCAGGAAATGCTAGACAGAATAAACATTAGTCAAGAAGGTGTCTTTTTTACTTAAAAAAAAAAGAATAATATTACCAGCACTTATTTGAACTAAAAGGTAAAATCCAATTAGAAAATGTTTGATCAGAGCTCAAAGGACAAATGTAAGTGACTTTTCCTGATAACTAGCTGTTGCCTTGATAAAGTTATTGCTTTGGAAAGACTGAAGGCTCTACTTTTCCTGCATGATGATTGTCCATGCTTGGTATATTCTCGCTGTATGAATGCTGTTAGTGACCCATTAATAACCACAATTTGAATGAAATGTGCTGCCTAGAAAATGAGGTTGCCTGACTCTCATAAAAGACCATTTTCTTCTCATAATTTATGAGATGTGTTGTCCAAGCAAGTGCACTATTCCATGTTGGTCAGTCTTGGCACTGCCTCTGGGTGTAGTGATAATGTTGAATAATTTTAATGGTTGACTGACAAAACACTATTCCCATCCACATACCTCTTCCTTACATGATTATAAACACCAAAGGTATCAAATCAATTTTCTTTGTTCTTTAAATTTCCTAATCATTATAAACAACTGAAGCAACCCATACTTCAGATCAAAAGAGATGGGGCAGGAGATAAACCAATCAAAAGATATTTATTGACTAGTTACTGTCTTATATACTATGTAGGGACAAAAAAGGAATATAAAACATGGTCCTTGACCCCAAGATACTTAAGGTCTTAGGAAGACAAAATTGATATACTTGACAAAATTAGAAATGATAAATTTAAAAGTAGAATTTTTTTTTGTCCATTTGAAATAACAATTTAGAGAGTATGATATCTTGGGAAAGTATGTGATCAGAAGAAAGCTGAGATCAAATCCTGCCTTTGACAATTACTAGTTGTATGAACTTGAACAAGTCATCATTTTTCTGAAGTTCAGTTTCCTCATCTGGAGATAAAAATCAATCAACAATCATTTAAGTTCCTATGTATGCTAGAATACCTCAAGTACCTATTATTCCTTCTCTCCAAATTATGAGAATCAGATGAGGTAATGTGAATAAAGTGCTTTGTAAACCTTAAGAAGTTAACTATATAAGTGGCAATCATCCTTCTCATCTCTCCAATTTTAGTCTATGCAGAATTATATTTGTATATTCTAAAGAATTGTGATTTCATTAGTGTGAGTATTTTTCCCACCGACAGAATTAAAATTCTTCAAAAAATTAGAGGATCTTTGAACACTGTTGTCCCTGAAAGATGTTTGATTCATTATTAGTCCTATATTGAAGAATTTTCAAGTTAGTACAAGTTCCCAGAGTCATAATCTTTGAGAAACTAAGGTCATGAGTTTTATATTCCTAAATATGTGTTCATGGAATGAAAAGCATTTTTTAAAAATGAGAACAATATAGCCAACTTTGCACAGGGTTTGGGAAATCTTTGCCTACATGTTCCAGATAAAAGAAAGATCTCATGTCCACTCAACATATGGTAGTGTTTTTGGGTGGTAAGAAAGATCTAGGAATAAAGCAAATACCCATTGGGGAAGAGTTAAATAAATATGTGTATATGAAAGTAAAGGAATTAAATTGAGCTACAAAAATGATGAATTAATAAATTCAACAAAGAAGCATGGGGAGACAAATTGATGCCAAGTGAAGTAAGTAGAACCATAAAAATGTGACAATAGAAATGTAAATGAAAAGATAACAATAAAACAAAATTCTCAAGAATGTCTCTCCATTCCTTCATTGGATGGTGTGGTGTGTGTGTGTGTGTGTGTGTGTGTGTGAAACTTTAGATATAAAATATTGCATATACTGTCAGACCATTCATATGTAGGTTAACTTCGCTAACTTGTTTTTTTTCCTTTTTTTAAGTTTTTGTTGTTGTTTTAAGATGTGACTTTTAAAACATTTGAGAGACATGGTTTCTGGGTAATTAATCGTTAATGATAATATATTATTAATTAAAAGGGATGGTCATTTTGAGTGTCTCTCTTGGATCAAAGATGAATCATGACTGTGGCTCACAGTTAACACGCCCTTGGAAGAGAAGGTGTTCCTGAGGGCGGTAATCAACTTTGATTGGTTAACAGGTAATGAGAGAATGAATATTATAATGGGAGATGAGCTTATTCCAGTGAGGGTCTTTGAGGATGTATACACTGACCACTCAGTCTTGCAAACAGATTTATCAATATCCATATCACCCATCTGAAAAAAAGGAGAAGCCATGTTTTCCTCAGACTTAAAGTTAACACAATAAACTGGAATCCATTAGTTCACCCAACTTTATCTTTGGAACAGATCTGGGTTCTTCCTCTCACTAACAACCCTGAACATCAAAGTCTTCCAGAATAACTGACAAGGTATGATTGTAGAATGAGGTGGTAGAAAAGGAGGAAAAATCTTAGTCCTAATTCAATAGTTATTAAAACTAAGAGAGAAATAATAATTTCTCTCAAAGTTAAGGATAATTGTGTAGCGAAGGAAAAAGGATATAGTTGGAAATAAAGGTGATATAATAACAAAAGGTATCAATTAACATATTTAAAAGTAATTAAATGCAAAAGTTATACTTGGTGTTTAAAATAAGATTGTCTCAACTTTCATTTAACTAGGACAGTATGCTCTAATTCTTTGATATTTTCTTTAATCAGGGTAAAAGTCTCCATTCCACAAACAAAAGACTAAATAAAAAGGTGAATTTCTCACATGTTCTTCCAATTTGATGCCTTAAAATGTTGAGAACACTGAGTTTTAAAAGGAATGCACTATTGAAATACAAGGTCTGGCAGCTTCTACCAGAAGGTGGAAAGTTTTTGAGTAGAGACCTGAATAAAGGTCTCAGACCTTTCTGACTGTGGAGCATTTATTGCTAGAAATTAGTTTTTTGAGGACATTGTGACTATTGAAATGAACAAAATAGAACACCCCTGTTCAAGCTCCTAATTTTTCAGTGATGGTATTAGAGTATTTTTTTATAGTGCAAGGGTCCTGAGAATTAAACAGATTTTAAACCATCTACAGTCATTGGTAATTGGTGTCCAGTGATCAGTGAATTGTAAACTAGGGACTGGAAATACTAGCTAAGGTGACAAAAAAGTAAAATGGAAATGTTGGGGAGGCCAAGGGAGATGAGATACATTAATGC
Organism: Macrotis lagotis; assembly: GCF_037893015.1. Classification (NCBI taxonomy): domain Eukaryota; kingdom Metazoa; phylum Chordata; class Mammalia; order Peramelemorphia; family Peramelidae; genus Macrotis; species Macrotis lagotis. The sequence goes on along the minus strand of NC_133663.1, from coordinate 124,932,911 downwards.
ATAATTTAGAGTTTCAATACAAATGAAAATAAAAGACATAAAAACATTTTAAACTAAATGGACCCACAGGGCATGGTTTCTACTTGGGTCTGGGAAGAAAGGTTGAATAAAAGAGTTGTTTTAATTGCTTTAATCCTATGTCCAAGGATAACAAGAATAATTTTATGGATCATATTATTTATGTTATAAAAATGTCTAACCACCAGAGGGGGCTTGAGAACAAATTTCTGCAATGGTAGTGTTGCCATGTAATGAAGAGAATGAATGTGCAGTAGCCCTCATTCTCCTCTCTCCTCTTTGAAATGTGTTTGGTGAGAAAAGTGTCATCAAAGTTTTTCCAAATGAAACAGTAGCAGCATTTACTCACAGAGCACTGCTTTTCTGAGAAATTGGTCTTTACCCTGCAAATCTTATAGAATATAACATCAGTCTTCTCTTTCCAATTTGCTTTTGTATGGCTCTGCCCCAGAACAATTCTACTTAGCAAAATCTTTCCTCTCTGAATGAAGAAATTCCTTCTCTTTCTTTTACCTTTATCTTCTCATTACAGAACACAACAATTGATCTCAGTTTTGTTGGCCAACAAGTTTTCAATCACATTTTAAATGTACTAGAAATGAATATGAGTATTTAGGAAAAGAAGAAAGCTTCCTAGCTCTGGATAATCATTCTGATAAATACGAATCACTGAGAACAGAAAAAGAAAGAATTAACTTAGAACAGGGAAATTCTTCCACCTCAATTTCAGAAGTGAAATCTCGAAATTGGGGAAATATTGGATAAAACATAGGTAGAAACCCTCCTCACCAATGCTTCTGATTGCAATGTCCCCATGAATGGGGCCAAAAGATGTGTATAAACTTCCAATAATATAGTTACAGTTTATGCATTAAGGTTGGTTATTGAAACTGAAGGAATAATCATATGAAAATTTTACCTAAATCTGATAAATTAAAACAACTTTTGATTAAATTAAAACAACTTTTGATATTTGATAATGATCATTTAACATTTGATAATGACTCTCATGCAAAAATACACACAGTGAGGACAAGGAAAAATAATAGATAAAAATACTAGATAACTTAGTTTGGTCTTTGAGTTATGAGGTCATATCTTTCCTCCATATTTTTTTTTCCATCTGGAATCAAAAGTTACTCAAGTGCCATAAAATTTCACATTAAGAATGGCTTACCAGACAAATAAATAAACAAAATCAACTCCCTTAAGATAGTCATGTAAAACCACTTTACAAGATACCATAAGAGATTGAGACTACCAGAGAAGGCTCATATTACTTGGTAGAGGGCTGTCTATCACTCTTGTGTCTCTTAGTTATATCTTATCTATCTTTGTATCTTTTTTCCCACTTCTAGCCCAGTTAAGGAAAGTCTTAAACCTGAGAACTTTATTGCTAAGCAGAGATTATGGGAGAAAAGATTGGAATGAGACTTGAACCTGACTCCTGGGATGAATCGTTTATAATTTTGACCAAGTGTGGCAGTACAACATATCCTACCACTTCATGACTGATACTAGAGAAGAGAGGTTTGAGAAGAAATAAATGATAGCTTTCCTCTGCTATAGGCAAATGCATAAACAGTTATTAACAACAGAGTTATGACTGCAGTTGGCATGTAGTTACCTCACATTTGCTGGGAGATTCTGAATACCATGCTTTATTATCTTTTTGGTTCATGTAGTAAATGTGCTTTACATATGATTTCCTCTTGAATTACATGAACTGGTGACAGAATGAGAGTTTTTATGGAAAATGAGATACAAACTATGCCTAAGCTGTATTTGTAGATTTTTCTGGATAAAAAAGAACATTAGCATGCTACACTTTTGAAATAATATTCATCTTAGACCTTATACTTGGTTTTAAAAAACTTGGGTCAAAGTAAGGGGTCAGGTGCTTGCTGTATTTAGACTAACTTTCTGTGTCCAGTATTTACCCTTTATGCAGGAAACAATCCCATTGTTGTGGATCATGGTTAACTGGTTAGATTTATGTTCAATTTTGGAATTAAAGGAAATTCTTTTAGCTATTCCTCTTAATCCCTGAACTTTATAGGTTTTAATGTACTCCCTACCCTACCTATTTTTATACATAAGGGAAGAAAATCTATCTTCATTTCAAAATGAAAGAGTCTAAAAATTACAGCTTACTCAGAAGTCTCATGTGTGTACAGTTATGAATTCCTCAAGAAGAGTCTAAAAATGTATAGGAATGATTTCAGAAAGTAATGAACAATATGCAAAAAAAGTAAAACTGGCTATACTGACAGGAAGGATTGGTTATGAATGTAGTAGTTATTTCAGAATTAGCTGTTTTTGTGCAGTCATATCAGTCTGTGGTTAGACCAAAAGTCAAAATCCAAATTAAATATAAGAGAAGGTTATCTAAAACTCTAGCAACTTCTGTCAACTTTGGTCCATTTGTCACTTTTCAGTATTAAGACATTGACTCAGACTATTACAGCTTCTGAGAAATTTAAATGGTGCAAAACTGGTGCCACAAAGAGATGGAAGAATTTGCCCAGAAACTTCATCAGTTAGAAAACACCTAATATCCTTTCTAAGCATAAGGATAGGATAGTCGAAGGCAACATACTATTTCTAAAATATTAAATCAACTTTTTTTTGTAAGGTCTGATACCCATGATCAAGAGGGAAATGTTCAAATACATAAGAACAAGAGCCATTTCCCAATAAAGTCAAAAAGTTTGAAGAGGCAGTTCTCAAAAGAAGAAAAGTAAACTAAAAGAATATAGTTAATAAATGTCTGAGGTAGAAACAAACTGATTTCCTGATTTCAGCTCCAGTGCTTTTTCCATTCTGTCTAGCTACTTCAAGACATTTTATTATGTGTATATATATATATATGTGTGTGTGTGTGTGTGTGTGTGTGTGTGTGTGTGTGTGTGTGTCTATATGTATATAGCTAAACATATTTCTATATATATTTCTATACATACATTCAAATATGTACATATATAACCATGAAAGGAATTTGTTTTGCTTGATTATGTATATTTTTTAACAAGAAATTTGTTCTTGTTATTTTACTTTTTTTTCCCTGTGGGATGGAGGTAAATAAAATGGATTTCTGTTAATTATAGAATTAGATATAGGGAAATTACTTGCAGATGTGAAATGGTACATGCATTTTCAGATGAAACCATTGTTTTATTCATTTTACTTGATTTTTTTTTACTTTATAAAGAGACCTCTTGTGAAGTGGGAATAATCTGCAAATGATTGTAATGTAAAAATAAAACATATAAGTAAAACTGAAAAATAAAAGAGAGAAAATTGCACTGTGAACTTGGAATGATGGTATGTCTGATTGGAGGCAAGTAGGCCTTTAATTGTGTATCAAAAATACTTGTTAGTTGAAGAAAATAATGCAGTAGAAAGACCATGGAGTTAGCAAACAAGAAACCTTGGATTCTGATCCCAAGCAAGGTACTGGATCATGGATAAAGTTACTAAGCCTATCTGGCCTGTTTGCTCATTTATAAAACTGAGATTTATTCTCTAATCATTGTCTAGAATGGGTGCTAAGTTTGAATGTTGATGGCTTACTGAGCCTTCAGGAGGATACCTACCTCAAGAAAATGGCGAGTTCTAGCACGTAGTTTTAGAAAAATAGAACTCTGTCTAGTTCTATTTCATGAAAAACAAATTAAAGGGAATCAGTGAGTAAGATATAGTCCATTGTTTCTGATTTGATCCCTTGCTTAATTTTCATTGGACACATAGCCTAATTCTTTTTTTAGGGCAGTTATGATTCTCCTATGTTCTGGCCATGTACCTTCAGAGCATATGAGTGAAGTACTGATGCTGTTAATATGCTCTTGCTCTATATTTTATCAATTTTAAGTTTTTCCTGTCACAGAGCTGTTTCTAAGCACCTAATGAGGATTGGTTTTAATGATACAAAAGCTAATTTGTAAAGAATAGTAGGTTTCCTGGGCTTTCCTGGGGGGGGGGAACAAATTGATGCAGTAGATATGAAAAGACTTCATTTCCCACATTGTTTTTTTTTTTAAATTTTAACTTTTTAGGTTTTTGCAAGGCAATGGGGTTAAGTGGCTTGCCCAAGGTCACATAGCTAGGTAATTATTGAGTATCTGAGGTCAGATTTGGACTCAGGTACTCCTGACTCCAGGGCTGGTGCTCTATCCACTGGGCCTTCTAGCCACCCCTCCCACATTGCTTAAAGAATGGAAACTCCATAGGGAATCATAGGGTTCTTCAATGAGGAATTTTCTTTGAAATGAAAATACCTGGACAATATCCATGTGAGAAAGATGGTAATGTTAGTAGAGTATTTGTTACTTTTTATTTTTAAATATATTTATTCCTTGACTTAAACACTAGCTCTCTAATTTTTTTTTCATTTTCCCCAACACAACTTTTTTTTTTTTTAAATAAAATAACCTAAAGGTGATATTAACAGGTGAATCAAAGCTGTGAAATTTTACATCAAGTAAAACATTATGTTTATCATTTTGGGGGTCACTGGGGGGAGGAATGTTGCAAGCTGCAAACTTGATTATGAATAGATATTCCATTCACTCTGTTCAGTTCAGGCAAAAGACAAATCTGTATCTCCTTCCTGCTCCCCAGTTAACAATTAAGGCAGTTTAAATGAGCTACCTTGGAGTTCTTTTCTCTCGTTTTCCTTTGCACCCTGTGGTGCTTATCCAAGCTCTTTAAAAGGAGATTTGTGCTTGTATCAGATCCATGAGGTGTGTTAAAAAAAAGATGAGAAACTGGCCACTCCTTGATTTTAATAGTCCTTCCTGCACAGGAGAGAGGTGGAGAGAGAGCAAGGAGTAACCCATTAATCTCTTTTTGTAGGCATCAGCTTCAAGAACCACCTTCATTGAGTTGAGTCCTGTAAGTGGCCCTAATTAGGTGAGAAACTTACCCTCTAGCCTTATTATTTCCATTTTCTCCCTATTACCCTTTCTCTACAATTATCTGATATCTTCCTACTTATAATGATAATAGCTCATATTTATAAAGTACTTTACAGTTACTGAGCATTTATTACAATGCGTCTGATCTGATCTTTTCCTCATCATAGTTTTTTGAATGTGTTATTTCAAGTTTTTCCTTTTAGCTCAGCTTTACAGATGAGAAACACTGTCAAATCAATATGCATTTATTAGGCACCTCTGGCATCATGCTAAGAGTTAATAAGTGTGGAAATACAAAGAAGGCTAAAAAATTAGTACCAAGTCAGATAGTCTGGAAGTATCAAAGTAAAGACCTGCTTCCCTTTCTGAGTGCCCACAAACCACTCCTTTAATTCTATATCCTATAATTTTTCTAGGAATAAACATAAAACTTACTGATTTATAGTCTGAACTATAGTTCCATCTATAGTCTGGAATTTAACAAACATTTATTAAGGGCTTTCTTTCAGCAGATCAAATTGTTTGGTATGCGATTTATCCTTTTCTCTTTATGAAAATCAGAACTTTTGATCATCTCCAGGCCTATAGTACCCCCCCCCCAACTATTCTTCTGCCCTCAAAGTGCTCACATCCTAATGGAGAAGATGAAGATCTGTCCCAGAGTTCGATCATCACTCCTGAAATTTCTTTCACCAACATAGGATGTCATTCTTATCAGACCAGGTGAGTTAAATTCTTAGAAGGCAGCTAGTACTTCACTTCCATCTTGATTAGTTTAAACACATCATTCAAGCAGTTAAATTATAAGCTCTTATTAAAGATTAAATGCTTAACTAGCTGTGTGACTCTGGGTCAGTCACTCAACCATGTTTGTCTCAGTTTCCTCATCTGTAAAATCAACTGAAGCAGGAAATGATAATCTCACTCGAGTTTCTTTACCAAGAACCCGAGATGGTGTGATGAAGATTTGTACATGACTGAAACCACTAAACAATAGAAAACGTGCCATCTGCTATTGCTAAGTGCTGGGCCTACAATAAAAACAAAAACATGGTCCTTTCTCTGAAGGAGCTCACTTGCAAAACAGAAGCATCTCTGCCTCCTCAGTGGAGGAAAAAAAAAAGTCAAACTAGAAAGTGTATAGATTGATCCATTTTTCTTTCTTGTTACTTTTACTGTAGGCTCTATTCCTTTGAAGCAAGGGACTCATTATATGTTCTCATTACATGCTTCATTTTATATATATATATATATATATATATATATATATATATATATAATATGCCATTGTTGCTCTCTTTCCTAATCTTTTTTTTAGTAATTCCTTCTCCCACCACAAAAACTACTCTTTTTTTCTTTCCCTACTATTAGACTAGTCACTTTCTACCTTTTCCCTTCCTTTCTGAGCTGTCTTCAGGCATATTTTCTTCCTGCTGTCATCTACTAGAATCCAATATATCTTCTTCCCCATGTCTTTCTTTTTTCTCTTTCTTCCTTTGAAACATGACTTTCCCTTTATTGTTTAATTTCATTTTTATTTCTCTTTCCATTATTAATAGTGCCCTTACTTGCTTTGTGAGTGGCTTCTACTTTTCAGGAGGTCTTCAAGCAGAGATTGGTGGACTACTTATCTATAACAGTTCTGTTATAGTGGGGATTCCTTTTGGATAAGGATTGAATTAAATATCCACGGAGTTCCAGATCTCCATTTCTGTGATTCTGTGAAAGCAGATGTTATGTGTGATGTGGTTATTTATCTCTCAGTCCCATTACTGTATCTAGACATTTGTGAAGTCCTCTGAGCCTACCAACATAAGTTGTACTTAGCTTATACTACTGTGCTGGGGGCAAGGGAAATATGGCATTTAAAATTAATGGAAAAAAATCAGTCTTCAGAATAAGCTTTTCCTTATAGTTTAAAAATTTGTTGGTAAGACTCTTCCTAATCACCTTTGCCTAGATGTTCGCCGACCACATAGGAAGACAAGGATGTGCATATGGGCACATCTGCTAATAGTGGTGGTTTGCAGGAGTGTGAACATTAGCCTTGGGTTGTGACCTTTTTTTTTTATAATAGTCTTATATCACAGGGATTAGATCGAGAGATCCAGTTCTCTGAAAACTGACTTAGTAGTTCATTGCTTTTGGGTATTACCTAGATAGCAATTTATTCAATTTCCTTATCAGTCCTTCTTCTGCCTTTCTGACTTCCATGTCCCTTTTTGATCCTTGTCCTCTTCTATTTTACACCATTTAATTCCTCACCTGCCCTTCAAATCTTTATCTATAGGCTTCTTGTTTAGAAGTTTGATTAGGAGACAGAGAATTCTTTTTTCATTTCTTTTCACTCCTTTCCTCTATAAGATTCTAATTTTTCCAATGATTCCTTAGTGGATGGAGGTGATCTTGTGTTAATTCTTCCAATGATTTCTCAGTGGATATAGGTGACTCCGGTTTCATGACAGGATAGGGCAAACATTGAAAATTTTTGCTAAATTGGAAAGACTTTAACTATGGTAGTCATGGTGACAGGGCCTAGATGGCATTTAGTGAAATACTTTAAAATTCTGAGCTTGATAAATGTCAAATTTATGACTTTATATACATAATAGAACAGAAAAAGAGGTTTACATATGGAACTGTGTGAATCTCTAATGTGTACATTTTTTAAAAACCATATAACAAATTCAACATGTAATTTCCAAAGGGATGGTTGGAGAGATGGAGTTGGGGTCTTGAGGACAAAAGAGAAGTTATGGGATAGCTCTGAGGGGAAAGTGATCTGGGATGAATTAAAGAATTGGGTAAAGTGGTGAAGGTCCAATTGAGGTCAGAAGGCATGAAATCATAGTATAACCCTCAATTATCTCATAACCCTATCAGTGAGATCTGGTGATTTCCTCAAGCAATTGTTGCTTAGGGGCAGAGACAGAGGAGCCAAAAATAGTCATAGTGAAAAAAAGTTGGGTTTAGCTGGATGGAAGTGTCAGTAAGTCCTTGGAATTAACCAGGGCAGAAGAAGAGGCATTATTAATATGATTAACTATTATGTAGGGTAGTAAAACCCAACTTGTGATGACGGACTAGGACAATGTGGAGGACTATCATCTATTATTGAACTTTATTCTGCTTTTCTGGCTCTTCCCACTTTAGCAGAGGTCTTTAATTGCAATCATATCTTTTAAAGGTTCAAATGATATCATTCACAAACTAGAAATTTGTATACTTCTGTATCTCCAGTAGAGTAGACATAAATATTATGGTATTTTAATTTATTTTTGACTGGGTATGATAGGAATGGTGAAGGAACTTTTAGGATTCATTTTCTTCCCACTTGAGGCCCTTTTTTCAGTATTCCATCTATAGCTCATCTTGATATATTAGTATCAGGTCTGTTACCAACTCTTGTGAACTTGTGCCCACTAGGTTTACATACTTTCACTGAAAACTACTTAAAGACTCTTTAATTAGTGGTTTTCTTAATTAGAGATTGTAGGAGCCAATCCTATTTTCTTAACATAATGATGAGTATAGGTTATTAGAATTTAAGGAATAAAAATAATATTATATTTGTATAGTATTTTTATGCTTCAAAGCACTTTCCCAGTTATTTTTTGCATGTGAATGGCATGTATTATCCATGCTGGACAGATGAAAAAAACTGATCCCTGGAGGAACTAAATGATTTACTTCAGATTACATAGAATCAGTGGTAGATCTAAGACTAGAACATAAGTTTCTTGACTGATGAGGTCTGAATCTATTTCCTCTGTAAGAGTTTTTCTTCATATGCATCAACTTTGGAAAAGACTCATGAATCTTTTCTTAGGAGAGTCTAAATTTACTGCTTTTCTCATTTCATGCTTCCAAAGGCTATTTAAATGAAAAATTTGCATCTAGGAAGTAGATCCTGCAGAGTATAAGACTGGGAGATCAGATAACATATGCCTAATCAATTCAATGGTTAATTGATAAAAATTATGGCCAGTTGATTTTTTGTATAATAGCATCATTAATTAGAATGTCTGAAAAGCAAACACAAATAAATTTTCTTTATGTTTACTAAGGCTAATACTCTTAAAGGCATTAATTGTCTTTGAAGTAAAACATTGCAATGTAGTAGTGAATTGGAGACATTTACGAAGCACAGAATGCTCCTATCAGTTTTAAATAACTAGCCTTCCATTCTATATTCCAATTAATTCTAGAACATCTTCCACTGGATATCTTGCCATTGCCTCAAATACCTTCAACATCATTAAGCCTGAACTTATCTAAGTAATATCCACCTTTAAGTTCCATATCAAACCTTCAATACTGAAGGCTTGTAAGTAGAAGTTAGATGATTATTTGGCAATGATTTTGCAAATGGTATTTTTACTTTGGGTAAAAGTAGACAAAGTGACTTTTGCTATCTAATATTAGGATTCTGTGATTTATTCCCTCCTCCTTCATGAAGACTACCTGCCAATTCTGACCAATTTATTCCATTTAGTATTAGACTTCTTGTGGTTGTCTGTATCACACATGATAGTACTTAATTATCTTCTATTTTGCATTGTTTACTGATTGTTTCATGTACATAATAAGGTTTTCTCCATTATAATATATAAACCCTATATTTTGTTTTGTTTTTATTTTCTTGCTCCACTGAACAGCAGTAGCAGGTCTTTGGTGAAGCAGTACTCTATGCTTCTTATTTCTCTTTAGTCCCTTGTCCCTTATTGTATTGATGATCTTGTCCCTCTAAGACTTATCTTTGGATTACTTCCACCATCCACTGCCTCTGCTCCTTCACATGAGCTACTGAATTGGACTAGAGAAAATTACAAACATTACTAAGTCCAACACATATTTATGTTATAAGAACTCACCTAGGCCCTTATCAATGCAAGACAATCCTTTTATACATCCAAATTATACTTACAACAGAGATACTTTCACATCTTTTATTTCTTCCTCAAACCTTCTATGGTGTCCCCTTTCCCCACACTCTAAGGTGAGAACTTAAATTCATATTTTATTGGAAATACTGAGACCATTCACCAAGAGTTTCCTCTTTTTCCTTCTTCTCCTCATTTTACATTTCCCCAGATGCCTTCTGCCAAAATCTTGCCCTTCACCTCTATCTTATATTAAGGGTTGTCTCTTCTTGCCCAGGCAAGCCCTTCTCCATATGCAAACAATCCCAATACATGCTCTCTTCTCTAATAGATTTTCCCCCTCTATCATCCCCATTCTTTCATTCATATTCAGTTTCACCTTTTCTACTGACTGTTTTCCTGCTGCCTATAAACACACCCATGACTTCTCTAACCAAACCCCAGCCCCTCCTCCCCACCTAAAAAAAACCCTTCCAAAAACAAAACCAAAATAAATTCTCACTTGATTGATTCATTTCCTTCAACTATCATTCCATGTCTCTCCTCCATTTTGTGGCTGAACTCTTTGAGAAAACTGTCTTCAGTTGGTGCCTAAATTTCCCCTTTCTCCCCCTACTTTCTTCTTAATTGTCAATAGTCTAACTTCCAACCTTATCATTCAAACAAAAATACTCTCTCTAAAATTGCTAACAATTTTTTAATTTTTAAATCTTTTCTGTAGAATTTGACATTCATAGTCAATCTCTTCTCCTTGATACTTTAGGTTTTTGAGACACTACTCTCCCCTGGTTCTCCTACCTACATGACCACCCCTCAATCTCCTGATTCTTAATCCAAGTCAAGCCCACTAACTATGGGTGTCCAATAAGACTCTGATTTTGGGCCCTATAATATTTCTTGATCTCATTGACTCCCATGGATTTAGTTTTTAATCTGTATTGATTATTCTCTAATCTATTTATGGATCCTTAATCTCTTTGCTGCATCCCCAACTGCCTATGGACATATTAAAAACTCAACATCTCTAAAATTAAACCTATTAATTTCTACTTGCCCTTCCCTTCAACCATTCCCTTCTTTCTAACTTCCTTTTTACTGTTGATGATACTAGCATCCACCCATTCATTCAGGATAGACATGAGTTTTACTTCTTACTTATTCCCCACATTCAATTTTTTGCCAGGTCATGTTGATGTTCCCCTTGCAACATCTCTCATCTATTTCTCCTCCACTCCTCCAATACTGCCACCCCACTTGTGCAAGCATTCCTTATCTCATGCTTAGACTATTGCAGCAACCTGCTAGTCTCCTCGCCACAAATCCTCTATTTCAGTTCATCCTCTCCTCGGCTGCAAAGAGATTTTCCTAAAACATGCTGTTCTCCATTCAATCATTGCCAATGATTCTCCATTGGCTCCAAGATCAATTATAAAACCTTCTGTTTGAAATTCCATGTCCTTCTTAACCTTAGTAATTTTAGAGACTGTAAGTGTATTTAAATGATGAGGTTGGAAGCCAGACTACTGAGAATTAAGAGAATACAGGAAAAGGGAATCTTTCCAATCTTCTTACACCTTAATTCTCTCACTCTCCTGCAGCCCCCCCCCCCCCACTTATAACTTACTCTGAAACTCAGTGATACTGGCTTTCATGATGCTTCTCAAAAAAAAAAAGGAAATCCCATCTCCTTACTAACTTCTATATCTAGAATGCTCTTCTTCCTTATCTCCATCAACTGGCTTCCCTGCCTTCTTTTAAGTTCCAACTAAAATCCCATTTTCTGCAGGAAACCATCCCCAATACTCTCTAATTCTAGGGTCTTTCTTCTGTTGATTTAAAAATATCCTGCATATAAAAATACCTTCATACATAGCCATTTGCACATTGTCTCTCCCATTAGATTGTGAACTCCTCCTCTCTTTAATGCCTGGCATATAATAGGAATTTAATAAATGCTTATTGATTGACTGACTGACTAGTGCTAGGAATATAATAAAAGAGCAATACAATTTTTCTGAATTTAACTTTTTAGTGGATTTTTATTTCTGATAAATAAAAGATTAATCACAATGGATTGGCCAGGTAGCAGCAAACATGACAAAGCATTGAATGCCACTATTGGCTGCTTCATTTGTTAGGTACTGCCATGTGGCTTTTGGACTTATTTTGTGTATACTTTTCCATTTAGCTATCATAAGATTTCTTTAAATTTTGTATTTGGACATACAGACACACACACATATGTGTGTATATATATATATATATATATACATAAAAATACACATATATACATGCATATGTTTATTTTTTGTAAAGGCATAGTAGCAGATATGATATGTAGTAAGAAATATGATAATAGCAGATTTAACATTTTTATGTTGGGGAATTTTTTAAAAAAGGTTCTAATGTTAAGGGAGCTCATTTAAACATCATTTATTTTTAAAGTGCTTAAAATAGTATATTTATTGGTATTCTAAGAGACGCAAGTATTTTCACCACATTGTTGCAAATATCCTACACCTCTTTGAAGCTAGAAGCCAATTGTGTTTTGCCGTGAGTTGTGTAGCAGCCTAACTAGTGTTATTTTGGTGAATTTTCTGTCATTGGTTCTTTTCAGGAATATTTATTTAAATCCCAATGGAAATCTTTGCTCAACTGAAAAGGAGTTAACAATCCTTAATAACCCCTTCTGATTTGATTGATGTTTTTGTCACTTCCCAGAAGTAAATAGGTTTCTATTAGCATACCAAATATGTTATCTGTCCTTTTACCTTTATAGGCATTTAACTGACCACTCACTTCAGATTTAAATATCCCACCTAGGGGCTTATTGTCAGTTCAGGGTCAATCTTTCTAGCTAGCAAAGGAAAGAAATAACTTTAGCTATTGAACTGGTCTAACATTTCCCATTTTGAAAAAGACTTGGGTTTACTCTGATAGCTAATTTCACTCCATTTTTTAGACCAATGGCTTATTCTTACCTCTAAAAAAGAGGTCTCAATTTTTGAAGTCATTTTGTATCAAGCAAAAATGAAGAAAGATTTGGGATAATAATTGGTACCTTGCTAAAAGCACTATAAACCAACATGATGAAAGGAAATTCATGAAACTGAGGCATGGGCATATGGAAATCAATAAGTCTCTCTCTAATAGACATATTCAAATAAGTTCTCCTGGTGTTTAAATGAATCCCTGGGAGGCATTTATAGGAAATGCATTTACTCCCTCAGGCTACTAAAGTTCATAGTCAATTAGACAGTAATAGAGTGGCCTGAAACAGGTCACTCTAGGGGGTACCTTAATTCTTTTAGGACACTAGGGTACTATTCAGTTAAGCCCTGTAACCAGTTCTTGCATGAAATAAGACAATGGGTCTAAAAGATATTTAATGTATTTGACCTCCTTCCAGACCCTTTTTGATTGTTTTCTTTTGGGAAAATCTGAGTATATTTGCTATAGTTAAATGTTTGTGATCTCTGAGCCAATGATATGCTGGGCTGTAAAATAAAATGTGTTGGAAGAAGAATGTTAAATATGGAAAGGGTCCATTGCAAAATATGTAGATGAATAAGATTGTAGAGGTTCTAAGGCTTTTTTACTCCCAGATACCATAGAGATTCATCTTCATCTTGCCCACTTCCCACCTTAATGCCAAAAAGTACAATTCTCCCTCTGTTCCACCAGGGACGAAGAGAACTTAATCAAATCAATACTACTTTTGCCTCTGGAAAGGGTGTGTTAGTGGGTGGAATTTTTATTCCATTTATCATCTTTCTAGACTTCTACATTAAATTCTTTTCTGTCTATAACTTTCTTTATATGTATTGCCCTTATTAGAATGTAAGCTCCTTGAGGACAGAGAAAAGTCTTGATTAAGCTCATTTTCTCTTCTGGTAAATATCTACTCTTTAACTCAAATGTCATCTTTCCCATCAAGAATAAGTGAATGAAAATGAAACCTACCTTGATGTTCCCCTTAGATCAATCAAATTCGAGGACTTCTAATAGCACTTAAATGTGCTACACTTTATTCTTTTAGGCATTATTTCTACATATATATATAGATATATGTATGCACTCATATACACACATCATCACATACATATCATACAATCTGAAGTACTCAGTTGTTATTTCAGACATTTGAATAATATTGAATGTTGGCCACTAAAAGTCTCTGCTATTTCTTTCTACCTCCCTTCCCCAAGTGTTCTAGCCACTCCTCCCTCAACTTTGTCTTTGTTTAGAAAATAGATTTCCATCATCATTCAACATGAGAAAAGAAAAAAAAAAGAAGTACATTTCTCCAACCCATGGCATAGGCTGTTATAAGTCTACAAAGAGACATGAGCATATAAAGGATATCAGTTGTCTCCCTATCATTGTGGTAGCAGAGAGAGAGGATATATTTTTGTACCCTAAAGAGCCAGTAAGGGAGAGCTGGGCAAATAGATATTGGACATAATATATTGTCTATGATGACTACAATGACAATGATGGTTTAGAACTTACTACAAAATCAACGAGTTATTGTAGTGAGTTACTGATGGAGGTTGTGGAATCCTTTACATTTTAGATTTTAAAGACTAATCAATCAACTTTCAGAGACAGTTTAATTATATAGAGCTCCCAATTCCATGTTCTGGAAGGGTCACACAGTGCAGTGAAGCACGTATTATCCACACAGTAAACAAGCAAAATTTCATTTCATTTCAATTCAATAGGCATTTCTTAAGTACCTACTACATACAAGGCACTATGCTAGCAGCAATGAAATGGTTTTTCCTCTCAAAGAATTTATATTTTGCTTTAGTATGCAAATAAAGACAAGCATTACTGGATCATATACAGAGCAATTGATTAAGATCTATATTGGGATAGGTGGGAAGACTTCATTGTTCAGATAGTCATTTGAATAAACTTGGACAAATCTCTACCTATTTTTGTTCTTAGCTGTTTTCTCCGTAAAATGAAGGAGTAGGACTAAATACTCAATAAGATTCTTTCTAGTTTTAATATTCAAAGCTTTTCTATCATGGTAGATTTAGATACTTGGGGATCAAAACACTGAAGATAAAGTGGTCACCCAGAATTGAAATGGTTAAGGGATGGAAAGGATTAATTTATAAGGAATGATTAAAGGAGATAAATATGTAGCTAGGCAAATGATGACTAATGGGAATATTATAATATTCTACAAATATTTGAAAGGTGAAAGGGTGTCAGAGGAATTGTTTGGTGTGATACAAGGAAAAATATAACTAGGATGAATGACAGAATTTAGAGTGAATTTCTTGAAGAACTCCATGACATTGAAATTAGGAGTCTTTCCTCTGATGGAGTCTAAATGCATTTTGAAGCATTTTTTTTTACTTAAAATTTTCTTCCTTTTTTTGCAATATAGTTAATGTGGAAATAAGTTTTGCATGATTTCAAATGTATAATTGACATCCTATATCTTGCTTTCACAATAATTGAGGAAGAATGGAAGGGAGGAAGAAAATTTTGATTGCAAACATTTTTGGGGGGAAATCAAATTTTTTTAAAAAAATGAGTGTTAAATATAAATAAATAATAAATTTTAAAACAGTAAAGAAAAGAGTAATTTCAAATATCTCTTATGGAGAAACTGCAAGAACCTGATTTCTCAAAAGATGTGAAAATAGACCAGAATTACCTAAAAATAAATAGGCACACCCTCGTAAGTAGTAGGGTTGACTAGGTTGTTTGATCTTTCATCAATTCTTATAATTTCAAAATATCACATTAAAAATCCTAAATATAGGTAAGCCTGAAGTTCATTAATTACAAAAAGCCCACTTTAATGTATTGAAATCTAATTCATTCACACATTCAATAATCATTAATTGATGATGATGATGATGTTTGTCCTTCTTTCCCAAAGAAGACCATGACATCAGGGAGGTGATGCCATGACAAGCAAGTGAATTGGATTTGATTGAGGAGGGTGCTGTGCTAAGTCACCATTCTCACTTTCACCTCCAGAGTCATAGGGGTCCAGTGGGCAATTATAAATCAAGATGACTGGAGATGAAGCTGGATGTAAGGCACTTATGATGAAGCAACTTGCCCAAGGACACACAGCTATTAAATGTCAAGTGTCTGAGACAAGATTTGAACTCAGGTCCTCCTGACTCTAAGACCTGTACTCTATCCACTTTGCTACCTAGCTGCCCCCAAAGCATCAATTAAGTGCCTACTGTTTAACAAACATTGTGCCAGGTCCTTCAGAATATAGTATAGATACAAATATGCAACAGTTTCTGCTATCATGGAATTTACATTCTCTTGTGGAAAACAGCATGTATAAGCATGTGAACAAATCCGAAAGAGAAACAAAACAAATGAAAAGAATTTATTATTCTCCCTTTTTTTTCAACTTATGGATAATACTTATTTCATGTGTTCTAATCTTGTTTCTTCATAAACTCCTAGGGAATAGAAAACATGTTTCATACAAGATCCCAAATATAATAATGCATTTTTATACTTTAATAGAAAGAGATCCCAAAAGAATCCAATAGTGTTGGGCACTTTGAAAGCCCTGATGATTGAATGGGGAGAGATTCTTGAAATCTGCCAATAATGATGATGGTAGTGATGATAACTATTATTTATATTGTATTTTGAGACTGGAAGGTTGATCTCATTTCATCTCCAAGCTAAGCAGTCATATTTGAGAAATTGCTATAAATGCATGATAATTTTGAATTTAAACTCTGCACAATCCATACTTCTTCAAAAAAAAATTGAGATAGATTGTAACCTTATTTAGCTAGCACTTATCTATGACCATCTCTTTTTTGAGGGGCTGGTGACTTTCTTTCTAGATTAGAACTTCCGTTTAAGGAAGCACATCAGTCAAACTCAGTTCTAACCAGACTCAATCTCCACCATCCTGAGTTACTTTTTACTTTCCCTAATATTTATTCTCATTAATGTTTCCTCTTTTGAGACTTCCTGCTTAGATTGGTGAGTTGGGAGGAAGCACTTATGCCAGATATGCTCAGTTCTAATCTGGTTCAGCTCCTTCCCTCAACCCTCTACATTACTTTTCTTTTCTGCTTCTCCTTCCTCTTTTTTTCAGTTCTTATTTAGAGGTTTTCTCTCATTAGAATGCAAGTTCCTTGTGGATAAGGAATATATAATTTTATTTGTAATCTCAGCATTTAGCACCAACTCAATCTGTTGGTAGGAGGTGAGGGGAGAAGGAAGAAAAAAAAGAAAAACGTTACATGATTAACTTTAATATATATTTAAAAGGAATAAGTTGTACACATTAGATTTGCAGTTTCATGTGCAATTTTTCTGTTATATTATGTTATAGAAATGCTCATTTTATTTCTTAAGTTCAGAATGCAATAAAAAAAATTTTAAAGTGAATAATTTTAGGTGTCTAATATAATTAAATTTCTCAAAGAGGCCTTTTTTAAAAACAAGGCAATGGAATTAAGTGGCCAAGGTCACATAGCTAGGTAATTATTAAATGGCTGAGATTAGATTTGTACCCTGACTCCAGGACTGATGCTCTATCCACTGCGCCACCTAGCTACCCCCTCAAAGAGACCTTTCAAGGAAGATGGCAAGCTCATAATCTTGGAATTGCCAGTTTGATGGAGAAGTCTCAGAACATAAAAAATAGGATTATTTTATCATGTCTTAACAAGTTTGGGGTTCTCCAGGTACCAGAAGGGAAAAAAAAGATCTATGAGTAGTTTTTAAAAATTACTTGGATTTTCTTATTATGTATCTGGGGCATAATGACTAAAATGTATTCAGGTATGTGAATTATACTTTATTACTAAAACCATTAATATTACAAGCTATGGTTGGAAAGAATATTGGGCATTTAAAAAGTAAGACCTGGGTTCAAATACTTTCTCTGACATGGGTGATGGAACCTTTGACAAGTCATTTAATTTATATGCCTAAGACAATCTCTTATGATTTACATATCAAATCATAAAGTATTGTGCTCTATGTTCCAAGAGGGAATTCCCACACTAGGAATTCCTTACACTCATAAAATCACAGGTTTATTTCAATATTTGTATTAATTGTTGAAAATTATTGTCTTGGTCAATGATGGAATTAATTTGGCTGAATTGAAAGCACTGAAAAGCTTTTTTCTTTGTTTCTTTCTCTCTCCCCCTCCCTCCTTTTCTTCCTTTCTTCTTTGTTTCCCTCTTTTTCCTTCCTTCCTTCCTTCCTTCCTTCCTTCCTTCCTTCCTTCCTTCCTTCCTTCCTTCCTTCCTTCCTTCCTTCCTTAGAAGGATTTTTAAAAAAAATGTCTACTGTCTATGGATAGTAGGAATATTTATTGTGAGAAACAGTCTTAGGTGTTTGTTTCCTCTGGGAATGATATGCAAACTATCCTTAAGTAATCCTTTAGCTCTAGGGATGATGAGGTGTCTGGTATATTTTTCAGAAACATTGTTGTGGATCACTTGTTTTTACATCATTTTTGTTCTTTGCAAAGATCATCATTTAAAAAGCTGATCTGGTTCATTTTTGGGGGTCCTGCTAACTTGTGGTAAAAGTTCTAAATGGCTTTACACATTCCAGGTCACAGCATATGCAACTTAAGCATGAAAGGCAAAATGCACACCTGCCTAAAATTTTAAAACAATGATTATTGCTTTGATCTTAAACTGAATGGCTGAATATACTCTGACCAGTAACACAGAATATATTCACCACCTGCTACTTATTGTACAGGAATATTTGGCCAAAACTTTTTCAGGATGAATAGAGTTTGTAATATGCTCAGTTAGGAGGAAATAAACTCTTTTGATTTATACAGTAAAAAAGGATTTAAACCTTCTTGCATGGCATGTGGTTAAAGTGAATTGTACAGAAATATTTAGTTCATGTACAAAAGATTGTCATTTTTCCAGGCTATCTTCTCTAGTCTTGAGGAAATAATTGAGTCTGCTTTGTTTATCTGGAAACTAGGAAATAATTCTCTTTTTAAAAAGGGATAATCTTATCTAGGTTTTTACAGTTGATTTCACTTTTAACCTGGATTGTCATTTTTGGGGTTTCCTTGCCTAGAAGAAATATGGTCAAATGGCTAGAATTCTATACCTGGATTTAGGAAGTGTTTGGTTTGAATCCCACCAAAAACACACTAGCTCTGTGATTATGGATAAGTTGCTTAAACTCTCTGAGACTACTTTTTATCTTTAAAACAGATATAAATCAGATAAGAGTGTTATCTTCTTCACAGGGTTGTTGATAAATTCAAATGATGTATGTAAATAAATTTAGAAACCCTGAAGTTCCATTTAAGTAGAAATTGTTATTGTTTTATAGCATTTTCAATATTAAAAACAAACTTTTCTTTAAAATACAGTTTTATTTAGTTAAAATATTATTTACATGTTTTGTTTAGTTAGAATACTGTTTAGTTGTTTAGTTAGTTTTCTGTTTTAAGGTACTTATGTACATTAAGGTACATGATGATGATGATGATGATAATTGTGACATCTCTTTAATCATGATTAATTTAAACCTGGAATCACAATAGAAGATTGGATAAATTAAAAAAAAAGTATGACTGAATAGAAGAGTTCAGAATAAATTGAGAATATTGAGAAACCTAAAGGTTCAACTCCTCATTTTGTTGCAGGGTTGCGGTGTGATCTTGGCAAGTCACAAGCTCCATTTGTCTTGGTGTTCCCATCTGTAAAATTGTAGTCATTAGACTTGACACTTCGTTTCTTAAAAGATGTGTTATGAGGATGAATAAGGTAATGCTTTGTGGTAAAATGCTTTGAACTCCTTAGAAGAAAGGTGCTAGATAAATACAAAGTATTAACTCACATGAAAAATAGCTGGGATCACCCAAATACTGCCCCTAAACGGCACAATCAACTTCTAATCTATTTTTTTTCTCAATGTGGAAAATTTCTTATATTAAAAGAAATGATGTCCATGTATTGATTGGCCAGTATATCATTGCCTTTCTCTATTATGGTGTCACTAACACACTCTTAAAACTTAAATAGTTATCCAACATCCCATCAATCTTTTAGTTCTCTAGACTAGAAACCTTGAAGTCATCTTCAATTCTTCTCTTCTTTGAAAGCTCTCCTCCCCTCTCATCCTTCAGTAATCTGTACGTAGCACAGGTCCCATTCAGTTTTGGAACTCCTAGAAATTGGTCCATGATAATCTTGTATATGGTGATTACAGGTATCCTTGGCATTTTCCAACCTAGTCTTTTCTCTTCTCTCCTTGTTTATGCATCATGTTGATTTTAACTGGGTTTGGGTTCTACCACGCCCTCTCTAAGAGCTCTGAATTGGAGTTCAATGACCATTTACATCAGTGATAGGCTTAAAAGACCCTAACAAATTTGAAATAGCTCTAGTCTCTTCATCAGCTACTGTTTTCAATAGATTTTGAAGAGATGACTTCCCCTTCATAAATTGGGTCTTCTACTCTAGTTGAGTTTCTAATTTTTGTTTTTGTTCTAGGCCAAAATAGTGCATTCACTCAGGCATATTATTTAGTATATTCTAGTTGGTATAACTTCTTTAATTTCTGTTTGCTGTTTACTTGAATGAATGAGTTTACTTGATATTAGCTCTATGTGATATTATTTTGTGTAAGCAACATTTGGTGGGTTTTGAAGTAGTACCTATTTTGTCCCAAAATGTGTACCAATTTACTTACAAGTGAAGAAATCACCTTGCTGATGTCATTGCTCCTCTTCCAGAATGAAGAACAAACAACGTTCTCAAGGCAACATGATGGTAGTTCAGGAAATATCTTTGACCCTCCAGCTCTCCACATAGATGGACCAGGACAAGTCATATCTAGTCATATCATCCACAAGTCATGCTTATACATTTAAGGTAACCTATGTGAACATAACTATCATATAACAAATGAGAAGTAATTCAATGGGTAAAGAAGGGGAAAAATAAACATTTTAAGCATAAGGAACTTTATGAGCAAAGGTCTGGAGATGACAAATGCAAGACATACATTGAAAGGGATATGAAACAAACTTTTGTATTTTGTATCTAGAATGAAATTCAACTTGTAAGACCAAAAATCATCTTCTAGGTGGATGAAATTGAAAGCTCTTCCAAAATAGAATTTTATAATCAGAGGGATCTTAGAGATATTTTTTTCCATAAATACCTTATTTTACAGAAAATTCAAATTTAAATTTAAAGAGGGTGAAGTGATTTGTCCAAGGTCAAACAGTTAATATGTAGATCTCTTATCTTTCAGGTCAGGTCCCTTTCTACCATTCTACGTATGCTTGGACCCCTTGTCCAATCACAGGAGATTTTAAAATAGTTCTGCTGCTTCAAATGGAAATTATTCAGGACTTTAGAAGAACCTTAAGACATTACAATTTTATACAACATCCAGAGAGTTGCTCTGTAAGCTTTCAAAAGAAGGCACCAGAAAAGACTCAAATATTAAACATCAAGATAGTGAATCTAGATAAAAAGATACATTCATTTACTAATGTATTTTAGGAAAATTTAGAGGATATCAGAGGAAAATAAATTCAGTGCAGTACAGCTAAATTATCATTAAAGGGAAGCAATAGTCTTATGATAGGAATGTAGGACAAATGTTGATAACTCTGCCCCACCCCTTCCAGTGTGCTAAGTGATTTTTTATGAGGAGGATTAAAGCTTTAAGAAAACTCTGGCACTAGTTGACAGGGGCATGATAGGAAGTGAAAACAATTTGTTTGCTGTAACCTATATGTATATATTAGGGTATCCAGATAAAATCCTATTGTGGTGGGGAAATTATTATTTTTATTATTTTTGGATAGTTACTGAAGACTTTTTTTTATGCTGATGTGGGAATAAATGTTGAACTAACAAAAGAGTTAACAATGTGTTGATCAGCCCCTGGCATGCTAGCTAGGTAGTCTCACAGAATGATAATTTTCTTTTTGAAAAAGAAGCCTTGAGCTCTGTAGTTCAGCAGATGGCAGCAGCAGGCTAGCCAAAAGCAGCAGCATCAGAGACAAGTATTTCAATAGGTGGCAACTTTTTAGGAAAGTAACAAAAGGTAGCTTTAGAGTCAGAGAAGTATAGTTGGGAAGGTAGAATAAAGAATCAGTGAGGCACAGGTGGTTGCTGGAAGATGGATTTATGAGAACTTTTGTAGCTAAGGGTCAATCTTAGGAACATGAACCATCTGGATAACTTTTCTCCTATTAATAAAGAGGGAATCAGTGGGAGCTGGCAACACTTTTGTGTGTATGTGTGGATTTTCCATTGTTACTAATTTTGCTCTTTTGTCCTAATTTAAAACTTTTCCCTTTAGTTTATGATTCCTGATCTGTTGTAAAAAATATATTGATTGGGAAGCCTCAGACATGTATGCACAATTATAATTTAATTGTAATTTAATTTTTTTGAAGGAGTGCCTATTTTGTCCTAAAATTGTATTCCTACACTCAACGAATATTTGAAGTATGATTAATGGATATAATTCTAGCCCATCTTGGAGACTAGAGAAAATAATTCCCTGTCTTGACAGTGCTCTTGGGACTTGCTTGTCTTTTCCCTTTCTTTATCCTAAGGTGAGATGATTTGGCACTAATCATTATATAAATTATCAAAAATATTACTTATTGATCCTGGAATTTCTAGGAGTTCCAGAACTGAATAGAACCTGTGCTACATACAGATTACTGATAACATGGAAGAAGTCATACATTCAACTCAATTAATTAGTTTCTTAAATCTTCCCTTCCCTTTTTAATTCACTCTAGTTTTATTGTTGGTTAAATTCAGATGCAATATCAGCTCAGAACTAGAAATTATTATAATATAAACTTATGTCCCTAGATCTTAAACAAAGACAATCTTCCTCAGCCCTTTATTGAGTCTTTCCTCTTCACTTCAGGCAGATCATGAGTGGTGGACAATTTTTAGTTAATAAGCCTTTATCACCAATTATATTTTCACCTGTTCCCCCTGCAAATTTCTAGAATTTATAATCTGTCCAATTAGTGGGTTCTGTTCCAATCTGTAGTGAGAATATTTTCTCTAGAGGATTAACTCTTCCCCTGAAAACCTTTGAATTTTTATGTCAGCTTGAATTAGGTGATTATAACTAGAAATAATTCATTTGAACATTTCCAAAGTTATACTTTTCCTCTCATTGATATCTTTTGTTTTTATATCATGTTAATTTCTCCATTTATCCCATAATCAATCCATCATCATTCACCCCATTGAGCACTTCCCATATCACAGAAAAAAAATTAAGCAAAACCAATTGAAAGATGATTGTTCTTGGAAATGTATGCAACATTCTACACCCATAGCTCCCACCTTTCCAGCTTAAGGTGGCAAGTGTTTTTAATCTTTAGAGGATCTCATCTTGTTTGGGTATGTTTCTAATATGGAGGCATTCCACATAGTGCTTTTTTTTGATTGACTGCCTGACTGGAATGGGTGGAGTCTTTAAAAAAATATCCATACTAGGAAAGTTTCTTTCTTTTCTAGGAAAATTACAAAACTCAAATAACATCTTTAATTGTAAAATAACATCTTTAATTAAAAAAATAAAATAAAAAGGGAAAGAAAATGAATGCAAGTACCATGGACTGAACCAGGAAAAAGGATGACTTCCCCCTCTCTTTTTTACCTAGATTCTGATAAATGGAATTTGTTTCTATTGTGTCATTTTTTCCTTCTCAATTTTAGGTAGCAGCTGTGATTCCCCACCACACTTAGGAGTTCAAGACATGGTGATATTAGAGCATGGATGGTAGGTGACCTATTGTACCCAGCGAACCTGGAAGAGAAGCCCTGAGAAGACTCAAGTCCAAAGCTGGTTTTGGACTTGGAAATGGGATTGTGCTTTATTGGAACTGAGCTAAACTATGAACTTAATCCTTCCCCTTCCCACAAATTGAAGTTCTTCAAAGGAGGTTGGGGGGATTAAGTCCCACATGTTGGGGAGTAAATGGATCTGGGGCACAGGGTATCACCCCTAAATTTGAAGGGACATCATCTGTAGGTGTTGGAGCCATTGACAAAGAGCCCAGATACCCCAGCCCCCTTCAGAGTCTTGGAGAACTCTAGGGGAGGAGGGAAATGTAAGCTACCTAACCTTCCAGGTAATAAGGGCCATGTTAGTCAATATTATACCTTATCTGACTGATGATATAGTTATGGTTACTTAGAATTCAGAGCCTTTTAGCAGGTTTTTAAAACTTTATATGACTGTAATCATGCATATTATCCACCTGACTCTGCTGAAAGGGTCATAAGTTTTAAAACTTAAGAAGTCATTCATCATGACCCTTCATTTCACAGATGAGAAAATTAAGGTCCAGAGAAATGGATTGACTTGCCTATAATCACACAGGTAGTAGATTACAAAAGATGGGATTTGAATTTAGGGCTTCTTATTCCAAAACTAGTTAACTTCCCCCTTTATTATGTTACTTCACTTTTAAAAGGGAAGCTTTTAACAAATGCTGAAAACAATGATATCCCTTTCTTCTATAGCAATTAATCAATCAATATTTATTGAATACATAACTGTGTGTACTATGCAAGGTACTATGAGAAATTAATACATCTATGAAAGAGACTATTCCAATCTGGGCTTGACTTGATAGATAACCATCTGATCCTGTAAAGCAATCTCATTTATCTTTAGGAACATGATACCTGCAATCCTTACTTTTGGTGGCACCCCTTTTGAATTAAAAAATATTTATAATTGTTTTTATTAGTATTCTCATCAAGTTTCCTATCCTTGTAGGGAACAAATTGCAATTGGTTTACTAAACTGCTGAAACCACCCTATCTTCAAAGGAGTTAAGAATTTACAATTTAGAGAAATCTTATCAATCATCAAGTTCCATCCCCTCATTTTACAGATGAAAAAATGAGCCCCAGAAAGTTTTAAGTTTCTAAATGCCATTCTCTTTCTTATACACCACTCCTGCCCCTATCAGTTTACTAAAACTTGGTCCTTGATGAGGTTAGGACCATATTGGTCCCCTCCACACTAACCCTGGTTACTATAACTAACTTGTAGCAAGTTTTGTAGCTCAAATTTCCTGTTAAAAATAAACAGTAACAAATTTTATAATTTCTCTGAGACACACAAGAATCATTTCTCACTTCATGTTCAACTCTTCCCTCTATCTCTAGTGACGTAGCTCTTTTCTATATTTCAGATTCAATTCTCTCTGGGATCAATTCAATTCGATAAGCATTTATTAATTACCTACTAGACTCAATATACTGTCCCACTATGGGGAAATACAAAGACAAGGATGAAAAGTAGCTCTTTTCCTTGAAGAACTTATATTTGATTGGGAAGATACAATACGTAAACAAGAAAATATGAGATTAATTTTATTAGAGCAATAGCAACCAGGAGGATCAAATAGGAATGCCTCCCTGAAGGAGGTGGCATCTTTTAAAAAAACGTTAATTTATTTAAGGCAATGGGGGAAAATGACTTGCCCAAAGTCACACAGGTAGTCAATATTAAGTATCTGAGGTCAGATTCAAAGTCAGGTCCTCCTGACTCCAGGGCTAATACTCTATGCACTGTACCACCTAACTACACTTGAGGAGGTAACATCTAATCACAGACTTGAAGATTCTAAGAGATTGAGGTGAGGAGGCACCTCCCCCCCCCACCTCTCCACAAAAAGTTATCTGAACAAAACTATCTGAACAAAGGCATGGATTTCAACTTTATCTGAGACTTTAGTTGAGACACAGCCAGTAGACTAGTTTTGTTGAACATAGTATCTAAGAATTAAGTTAATATGCAATAAACTTGGAAAGATAAGCAGGAGATGGATTGTGAAGCCCCTTGTAGTTTATTCTAGAAGCAAAAGGGATCCATTGAAGATTCTTGAGGAGTGAAATAACCTAGACACAGTGGAAAATATGCTAGATTAGAAGTCCAAGGATCTGGGTTTGAGTCACATCTCTGATACTTAATTACCTTAATTAACCTTGAGCAAATAGTTCCCTTAATCTATATAGACCTCAACTGCTTATCAATAAAGTGAGGTAGTTGGATCAAATGGCCTCCTTTCAGGTCTAAATCTATGATCCTATGATTAAATTATCTTTGATCTTGTGATTCAGTGATTTGGGGAATTATGTGAAAGATAAATTCAAAGGGGAATGACTGGTTGCAGAGAGTCCAATCAAGAGGTTGTTTTAGTATCTTGTCTACGCAAAAGTGGATGAATGAACTGAGTCAGAGTGTCGGCTGTGAATGGAGAAATTGGAATGACTGTGAGAGAACTTTGTGGCAATAGAATAAACAGAGTTTAGTACATATACTGAGAGAGAAGGGTGAAGTGTATTGACTCCAAGCTATATACCCTGATTTATTATCATTGGGTTTCATTTTTTTGTAAGACCACATTTTCTATTCTGATAAATATGTTAATAAATTAATAACAAAACTATTTTACAATTCAAAGTTAAAGAAAACTAGATTAGAAAATAGTGATGTTCAGCAGAAAGGGAATTTTTCAAGAGGTTTATTTGAAGGGAAGGCAATGCAGGAATGTCTATGGTCAGCTACTGTTACTGGAGTGGATTTCTCTTTCTCACTTAACTTTTTGGTCTTTCACGAATCACCATAAACTTCTTGTTTTGAGGGATGATTTCTCTGTTCATCTGAACAACCAATTCTCCCTTGATGACAAGATTTTTCTTTTCATTTTCCAATTGATACTTCTATAACTCAAGAGGAGTGAAACATTGTGGCTCCTATATTATCAACTATACAATATTGCCCTAAACATTTATTGTCTAACTTTTGTAAAATATGTTAGTAAATTTTCACAGAGCTAATTAAAGCTGTCTTCATTTATGAGTTTCATTCAAGTGCTCAATTCAGACAAACTCATGTAGACCAAACAAAACTTTAATTTATTTACAAACAGTTTTTACTTTTCAACTTGTGTTGGCACTAGACAAAATTTCTATTTCATGAAAATTTTTATATTCTCTTTGGGATTAGTTGTTTACTATTCATTTGATATATTTATGTTTCTTTATTCTCCACCACAATATTAAGTGCCATTCATTCAAAATACCATTCTTTAAGCAAATGTGGGTCCTCATCTTCACTTTGATAGTTTACAAATCCAATAATCCTAAGCATAGTTTCTTTTCTATTTAATTGACCAGAACTTGGCCAATACCTTAAAAAATTATAGACTGAAGAAAATGCAAACTTAAAAAATATGTTTTCATTTAAAACAATCTCTGGTGGCTGATAACCTATAAATCATGTTTCACTCCAGTATGCTTTTCAATGACTAGAAGAAATACACCAACCTCCCACTAATCCTCTATTGTATTAGTGTTACTGCTGTGCTGTAATATTTTTTAATATGGTACTTTCCTTCTAGGGAAAAATTGGAAAGTGGTACTTAGACTAAAATATAATCCTATCAGTTTTACATAAAATATTGATAAGAAATAAAAATTTAGCATCCCTGGTGTGAATTCACTGGACTGCACAAAATACAAATATATGGATTAAGAAAAGTTAACATAATCCTTTTATGGGAACTAAAATCAATTATACGTCAGCTTTGTAGTATTATAAATGTATTTAGTCAGCATAGAATTTTTCCAGCAGTGTTTCCTGCAGATTGAAATTGACTAACCAGATGTTAAATATTAAATAGAACTAATCAAAGCATGGTTCAAGAGACTTTAAAAACAATGATCAAAGGGAGCTATTTATTACCTGATTCATGTTACCATTGAAATATTGGCTTTATTGTTTTATAACTGTGTTTCATTTTTGCAAGATTACATTTTCTAACATAACATGACAAATAGATATTAATAAATTAATGACAAAACTAAGTGTATTTTTTAAAAATTAAGAGTTGAGGAAAACTAAATTAAATGTAAAACTTTATTCATAAAAGAAAACTCCTACTGAGACATCTGGTACAGATAAGATTTCTTGTAATACTGTGTATATGTTAAGATAGGAAACCTCATTATATTATGGTGTTAAGGATATCCATGGGCCAAGAGGAGTTCTCTTTAATTACAGAAAACCTGAAAAACCTAGTATTCCTACCTTTATGAAGGTTTTCAGGACAGATTATTCTATTCTTGAAGATATCCTGAGGAAGAAGCTACATGGTCTCTCTCAAAGCAATTGATCACAGAGATAGATAAAAAGTTCTTTTCTAAGCTCTGTCAAAATGTTTTTGGAATCTAGTGTAAGCCCATTTTCTTTTATTTGTTCTGAAGATATAGAGCATTGTCTTATAAAAAATTTAGGTGCTTGAAGATAGCCATCCTTTAGCATTTTCTAGGATAAAGAAGTCTCAATTTTTTAAACTTCTTCTCTTATAAAAAAAGTTATTTTTCATCTTAGTATTGTTCTGGTTATTTTTCTCAAACAAAGCTTTTGGTGGGCTGATCTTAAGAAATTATTGCGCAATATTAGTTCTTGATAAAAGCTCATTAATGAGCAAAGCACTTAAAATATTTGATTGAATGGAAATATGTTAAGCATGATTATAAATGTATATCCTATATTAGATTACTAGTTGTCTAGTGGGGGAGGTTGGGAGTCAGAAAAGCATAGAACTCAAAAGTTAACCAAAAATGAATATTGCAAATTAACTTTGCATGTAATTAGAAAAAATAAAATAGCATTCCATAAATTTAAAAATTAAAAGAATAGGGTGGCTAGGTGGTACAGTGGAGAGAGCACCGGCCCTGGAGTCAGGAGTACCTGAGTTCAAATCCAATCTCGGACACTCAATAATTACTTAGCTGTGTGGCCTTGGGCAAGCCATTTAACCCCATTTGCCTTGCAAACAAAAACTAAAAAAAAAATTAAAAGAATTAAAAAAATGATTGAACCAGAATAGCTTATGTTTTATTCCTCTTTTCTTAAAAAAGTATTTGTAAATTTCTAGGGTCAATGTGGTGTGTTGGAGAAGCACTCATTCTAGATTTAGAACATCTGGATTTGAATTCCAGTTCTATCAATACAAGTCTCTGACTTTAAGTTTCCTCCTAAGTAAAAAGAGTGGCCTATGTGATCTCTAAGTTCCCTTTAAAACCCTAAATCTATGCTATTATTGTGAGAACAGGGAGCCTAAGCCCAGTTTCACTAGAAGCAAGTCTCCCCTTCAGTCCAAACTGAATTCCTAAGGACAGAATAGGGAGTGAACACAGTACCTGGAGTCTGTGGCTCTAGTAGTAATTTTTTTTTATATTTTTGTAAGGCAAATGGGGTTAAGTGGCTTGCCCAAGGCCACACAGCTAGATAATAACTGTCTGAGGCTGGATTTGACCTCAGGTACTCCTGACTCCAGGGCCGGTGCTCTCTCCACTGCACCACCTAGCCACCCCTGGTAGCAATTTCTTAAGACTAGTTGAGGGGACCTCATCTGGTTTTGGAGGGGTTGATTCCAATCAAACTTGAATGCTTAATCTCTTTTTGAGAACTCCCCATGTTTTCATTTCTCATATGAGCCTATTTTATTATTAATTTTTGTTTTTGTTTTGCTTTTTGCAAGACAATGGGGTGAAGCGATTTTCCCAATGTCACACAGCTTGGTAATTATTGTCTGAGGCTGAATTTGAACTCAGGTCCTCCTAACTTCGGGGTTTGTGCTCTATCCACTGCACCACCTAGCTGCCCCTATTTTATTTTATTTTATTCTTAATTTTTTGAACTAAATTTCCTTGTCTTTTTGACAGGTCATTAAAAAATTCCATTTGGAATTCCTTATGCATTGGCATCTATTGGATCTATTGAGGAAAGTATGGATGCTCTGTGGTGTAAGAACTCAGAGAATAGTTTTGTCTGGATCCTTGATATGATCAGTCTAAGTATGCAGGGATCTCTGCAGAAATTTGACTTTGGGGCAACTAAAGAGATTTTATTCACACCTGCAATTGGATTATCCTATTGTTAAAGGGAATCACAGAAGCATTTTTTTATCTAGGACAGTCTGGTCCCATCTGAGGGGAAGAAGATGACTTTTAACAGACCCTCACTACCCAATATAGATGAACAGAGCTCTACATGTTCCAGAAATTCATCTGTGATTAATTTTTCTATTCTTAGTGGTGAAACTTTTTTCTATTTTTTCCTTTTTGTTAGTTAATTCCATTTTCACCTCCCCCCCTCCGTCTTTTTTCCTATTTACTTTAGTACTAGACCAGTCATAGCCTTACATTAGAATGTAAACTCCTAAAGGGGAGGGACTGGTTTTGTTTTTGTTTTTGTTTTTTGTATGTTTCTTCTCAGCATTTAACCTAGTGCCTAGCACATATGAAGTCATTAATAATGCTTGTATCAGTTTTTATATCAGTTTAATAAAATAATCTTTGTTAGATTTGCATAACTTCTCATTTGGATTTATTGTGATTGTTAAAAAAATTATTTATTTAAGGCAATGGAGTTGTGACTGGCCCAAGGTCACACAGTTAGGCAATTATTAAGTGTCTGAGGCCAAATTTGAACTCAGGTCCTCCTGACTCCAGGGTCGGTGCTCTATTCACTGAGCCCCGGGACAAGTCACTTAACCGCTGTTTGCCTCAGTTTCCTTCTGTAAAAAGGGAAAAATAGATAGCCCCTACTTTTTAGGGTTGTTGTAAGGATCAAATGAAATAATATTTATGAAGAACTTAGTACAGTGACTATCATATAATAGATTTTATGTAAATATTAGCTATTATATAACTATGTATATTTACATATAATTTCATAGATATGTATAATATTTACATAATATCATATTCCTATATAATATCATATAGATAATATCATGTATATATGTTTATAATTATAAAGAGACATCTTATATCACAGTAGAACTCTGGTCCTGGAGCTCCTCATGTAAATCCAGTCTCAGGCATTTACTAAGTTGTGTGACCCTGGCCTTCATCTCTGTTTGCTTTAATTTCCTCAACTGTAAAGTGAAGATAATAATGGCATCTTCCTTGCAAGATTGTTGTAAGGTTAAAATGAGATAATGGTTCTAAAAAATCACTTTATGCAATGCTTGACAGACAGTAGCCAGTATAAAAATGCCTTTTTTCTTTTCCTTCTCTTTCCCCAGTAACTCCTTGTTTCCTCAGGCCTAATCCAAGGTGAAAATATAAAATGCTTAATTAACAATTCTTCAAACTTGTCATGGTTTGATTAATTTAAGTATGAGAATTAGTTGTTAGTAAATTCAGTTTTAAGTATTTCTATTACATGTACACTATAAGTCTTTTAAGGTTAACATTTCTTTCGTTTGAAGGAGTAAGTTACCTATCTCATACCTAATTCATGTCATACATTCAATACCTTTTCTACTTCTACTCTTTTCTGGGAAACCAAGTGTGACTCATAAGGAAAATAATTCCAGGAATAATGTAGAGACTTTCTCAGTCAATGAGTATCATAAGTTTAACTCACTCTCATTATAGATTAGGTTCCCTGGAACTGAACTCGGCACACAGCACAATCCTGGCTACAGAACAGGGAGTAGACATAGTACTAAGCCTCAAGTGTTGGAATTTAGACAATTATAAATCTTGCAAATGGCATTAAGTTTAAAAGTATTATAAAAACTTGCAGCTCTATGAATACGTTTGTCAAGAAAATGTTCATCTTATCAATTATTTATTTTGTGAACTCTAATTCTTTAACATATTGGTATTTCCAAAGCACAGTATTCTTTATGGGGGAAATTGAAAACTTTTTGTTCTTTTGCTTGGATAAAGAAATTTACTCTTTGTTCACTATTTATGAAGTCTATGCATAAATAGTGTTTGATGATGGGAAAGGACAGCCTAGCAGACAGAAACTTGAAGATTTTTAAGTTCTAAAAATAGTCATTCTCCAAGTCAGCAATATTTAAAGAAAGGAAAGGTAGTTATAATTCTAGTTCAGTATTCCCCCCCCACCACAAAAGAATACTGAAATGACCTAACACCTTGATAGCCCTTCTGTTCCCCTCTAGGCAGGAATCACAATATTCTTTGGAGAGTGTTGGGTAAGATTCAATGTCTCTTGTGAGTCACACATAGATAATCCATATGAATATACATATTTTCCAAGGCCACATAATCTTATAATAAAATCTATTTTTGGTTCATAAAAGTATGTATTTATTACTACTTGTGTTTGGGTATAATAATCTCTTTAGCTATACATCATGAAATAAAATGGTTACAATTACTGAGAAATATCTGTTACTAAGTAGAATTTGGAGTGAATTAGCTTGCTGCAGAATAAAGCATATTTCCTAGTTGTTAGCATTTGTGAGAAATCTTATCTTTTTTTTGAGGACAATGTTCTATGTCATTAGTTTTGTGTGGATATCTGATTGTGCTTTTCTCATGTTATTCTTTCTCTTAGTATTCAGGGAGGAAAAAATACATAATAGATTTTTTCCAGGATCACTATAAACCTCCTTAGTCAAACCCAGTTGCTCCTTGGGAGGTAAAGAGCGAACTAACCTATGTTTCTACAAGTTACAAAATCATTTACATTTATTACCCTTGCACAGTGAGGCCCCAAAGCCTCAGAGCTATGATTCTCCAAATCACTGCATTCTAAGCTTGACTGATTGGTTTAAAAGCTTGTGAGAGATTTATAATGATTCACTGTGTAAGCCAGTGATTTTATATTTAAGGCAGGAGACTGCTTATAAATGACAGAAAACTTCAGACTCACATTGGACTCAGCAGGTGACCCACTGTTTTCATAGATTTGGAGAGAAACAGCATTTCTTAAACACTGTTTGAAACCAAATCTTGCAGTGCACACACTCACACACACTATTATTTATATGAGCATAATAATTTTAGCTCCCCATTTATATTGTAAAGGTGCCTTTTGGGTTATTTAGCTTTATTAATATTTGCAAACATTTCTCACAGAAACTTAAAAAGCTCTGATTCCTTTGATCTTTTTATTTACTCTTATAAACTTTAATTGCTTCCCAAATTCCACATTTGAAAAAAAAACTCATCAGGTATATTTAGCTTGGCACAGTATGCCAAACCTACTTCACAGCGATGTTTGACATTAATGTACAACTGCTCTTTCCTTTCCTGATTGGATTTATTAAATGCCTTGCACTTAAATGTCCCAAATCATTTACAAAAATGTAATGTTATTGTTTAACAAATGACACAGGAACAGGTTCAAGGAAAAAGATTAATGGTGGAAATGCCAAGAAAAAGGGTAAGATTTATATGAAATTCTTGAGAATGAGATGAACAAAGAGGCCATTAGATCTACAGGAGAGAATAACAAGTTTTTAGGAGAAGTCAGGAAGGAGAGTCAATCTAATTATTTATTTGTTTGTTTATTTATTTATATTATTAATTAATTTATTTATAGTCTCCTTTATTTAGAAGTGGCAGACATATTGGTCTTAACAACCACAGAGCAAGCCTTGGTTCATTCAGTAAAGAGTATAGTTTACATTGATGCCATCACAGCAGCATTTCAACAGGGACTTTGGGTGTGTGTTAAGACTAAAACCTTCTCTGGTCTGTTAGGTAGTGCGGTGGCCAAAGCACTGGTCCTGGAGTCGTTAGGAGTACCTGAGTTCGAATCTGACCTCAGACACTCAATAATTGCCTAGCTGTGTGATCTTCCGCAAGTCACTTAACCCCATTGACTTGTAAAAAAAGACTAAAACCTTCTCTGAGGATTTTCTGCTCCTCCATTGCACCTTCAGCTTCATTACTGCCACATCTTTCCAATATCTCTCCCTGACTCCCACTTTTTAAAAAATATTTTCAAGGTAAAGAGGTTAATTGACTTGTCCAGTTAGGAACATATTAAGAGTCTGAGATCAGATCTGAACTCAGATCCTCCTGACTCAAGTCTCAGTTCTCTATCCATTGTGCCACCTAGCTGCCCCCCCTACTTTTTTTTATTCTAATGATCTTATAGCTCAGCCCCATACTTACTTACTTACCCCTTTTCTTTTTTCCTCAGAACTCAGTGGAATCCTATTTTAGAGTGAGTATAGTAGAACTGGAAACACAGTGAAAATTTGGAATTTGAGAATCTAGGTCTAGTTCCTGGCTCTGTTTCTTACTTTTTTTTTTGAGACTTTGGGTTAAGTTGCCTTATTTCACTGGGCTTCAGTTTCTTCATCTATAAAATGAGTTAGACTTTATAGGCTTTAAATTCTCTTTCAGTCCTAAATCTATGATCCTGTAACAAACTTTAAACTTTTTTATATTCTCAAATTTTTCTGACTGTCTCTGTCTCTTTCTCTCTCTCTGTCTCCTTCCTCTCTTCCCCCCCATCACTGCCTCTTTCTTTGTCTCTCTCACAGAAGACCAAGATACCTCAATCTTTAATTATAAATTAACCAGAATTGCAAACTAATTGTGAATAAGTACTTCAATAATTTGAAAAGGATTATAGTGCTTTGATCATTGGATGAAGACAGATGATGGCATTTCCTGCATAACCCCAGTCTTGTTTCTTTCACTCTAAGCTTGATTTGTTTTCTGAACTTCACCTGCACACCAGCTGCTTTATAATTCCTCTCAATTGGCCCTAGGTTTTCTAACTTCCCTTTACATATTATTATCCATCATTAGAATATAAACTTTGTGGGGGCAGCTAGGTGGCACAGTGGATAGAAGCCTGGCCCTGAAGTCAGGAGTACCTGAGTTCAAATCCGACCTTAGACACTTAATAATTACGTAGCTGTGTGGCCTTGGGCAAGCCACTTAACTCCATCGCCTTGCCAAAAAACCCCCCAAAACTTAAGAATATAAGGTTTGTGAAGGTAGGGACTTTCCTGTTTGCTGCTAATGAATACCCAAAGATTAAAACAGTATCTGGAACATAAAGAGTATGTAATAAATTGTATGTATGTATGAAGGTATGTGTGCATATACATATATGTATGTATATCTATCTGTCTGCCTATCTATCTATCTTGCAATAGGAAACATCTTGTGATTGGTTGAAAGAATCAGACGTACTTCTGGGTCTATATATTAAAACAACAGTCAGTCTATCACTGAGTCAGACAAGCAGTGAACTGGCCTGCCAATATATATGTGAATTGGAAAAGTTGCCCTAGGGAGGGTACTAACTTTTTTTCCTCCTTTCCTCTGTCCCTCCCTCCCTGCCTTCCTCCCTCCCTCCCTCCCTTCGTTCATTTGTTCCTTCCTTCCTTCCTTCCTTCCTTCCTTCCTTCCTTCCTTCCTTCCTTCCTTCCCTCCTTCCTTCTTTTTTCCATCTATTTGATAATAGTCCTTACTCATTTCTAGGCATCATGCTTCCCTCATGACCTTCTTCGTCATGACAAAGAAAAACAATTAAGCAAATGTAGGTGATAGAGGAATCCTGTCTAATATTTTATACCGCACTCAATCCAAATAGTTGTCTAACTTTCTCCCATGAGGAAGGAGGAATATTTCATTGTCTTTTCTTCGGGCCTTAATTCGTTTTGCAATTACTCAGGCACACTTAACCTTTTTTTTTTAATAAACTCTAATTCTATTGATTCATCTAAATAGAAACCTAACTTTTCCCAGATGACTTCATTCTAAGTCCACACCAATAGTTGTTTACTCTCCCCATTTGTCCTTCCCCTCCTTTCCACTCTCCCTCCTTCCACCCCCTTGCCAAATAGTCCTTTACAAATCTTATATTAATGAAGATATTTCTATACAAACTTTACAGAGAAGAGGAATTAGATTCTTTTTTCTCTCCCCATACTACTCAGCTTATCCTCTTTTAAAGGTTAGTCTATCCATTTATTCCACCTTCTCTGGATCAACATCAGAAACTAACCTCCATGATAATTTTCTTTTTTTATTTTTCTTTTTGGTTTTTGCCAGGCAATGGGGTTATGTGAATTGCCCAAGGTCACATTGTGGGCTCAAATTCAATTATCCATTTTTCTCTCTTTTCAGACATTGTTAAGCAGGCCCACTTTGGATCACTTCATTATAAGTCCTCTGACATTTTGTTTCAGGGGACCTTTTTTATCTACAATCTTCTTATTTCCACATCTCTGACTTTTTACTACAGCAGTACTTGATTTTTATTTTTATCACAACCTTATATCATCAATATGTCATTTTAACTCTTTTCTTTAGCTTTTGTTTTAATCTTAATTTTACTTATTTTGAGGTTTTTCCAAGGAGAGTCTACCAAAGCTCAGACTTTGGATGGTTCTACCTAGCTGGAAAGACTTTTGAGTTTGGGCAAAATGATGGACTGTGTGTTTTTTGTCCTGATGCAGGGTGATTCATTAGCAGATGGTTGGCCTTCTTTGGTCATGGGAACTTGTAGTTAGAGGCAATACCTGAAGTGATAAAATCACAGTACTTACAAAATATCAAAGTCTTGTATTTATTTAGGATTTATATCCTGATTATTTCTAGAAAGAATTTGAGGTAGTTTACAAAATTAAACACATTATAAAACAGAACAATTAAAATTAACAAGAGCCTATTAAAAGGGTAGAGAAATAGATGTTATGAGGTACCTGGGATGAGTTAGTTACTGCAGCTGAGCATTGAATTTAACTTTGAGTTTACTAGCAGCTAAAGAAAAAAGGAAACACATTGGCTAACATAGTCCTAATTGCTAAGTAAAGAAAACAAGCAAGTTCATCTGAAGAGAAAGACTTTTTCCTTGTACTGAATTGAAGACGGATTTTATTGTTTATATTTTTCAATAGAGAACATTAGATAACTTGATGGAAAATGTCATCAATTTTTTTTTTCAGAATGGATTTTCATAGTAACTTCTGTTTCAATGGTAATTTCCTATATCTGCCCTGGATAGCAATTGAAGAGTTTTCATTATGCCTTACTTTAGTGAAGGTATTTCTACAACAAACTAGCTAGCTCATCTGTTGCTTTCTGAAGATTTAACATTATATAAATAATTTAGGGAACATAGAAGTATAGACAATTAACACATCCTTCAGGTTGAATCTTTGGCATCTACTGGTTGGTAGATGGTTTAATCTTCTAATGAGTGTCAAAGTAAGTCCCAAGTTCCATGCTCCAAGGCATTTATGTTTAAATATCAGACTTGTGAAAGGAAGAGTTCACATATTGTGAAATGCAGCCCTGATTGGAGTTTTTACTCAGATAGAGGTCATTTCACTTATGTGTGAAGATAGATTATAGGAGAACTTGGTGTGGGGTCAATACTTTCCTCACAAAAGAACTTTGTATCTGTTAAGATCCTTTGATAATATTCGGTCGAAACATCAGTGTTCCTTGCCAAAGGATGTGGAAGAAGTGATTTTAGCCTGAATAGCCTTAAAGCATTAGTGTTTCTATTTTAAAAAAAGCAATTCACTATGATTCCTCTAGGATATCTGCTTTTGAGTGGCAGTGTTCAAATGGACCTGCCAGGAGAAATTAGCTGTAAAATGCATGCGGAAATAGAGGAATGAGTTCACTTGTTGATTAGAGTGGGTGGTTCATTTGTTTTTCTTTTTAGTATTTAGAGTTAAATACAATAATTTTAGTTTTATTATTATTAAGAACATACATGACTAAAAAGGAGGTGAGCAGGTCATGTAGTGAGAGAATAACACTAGCATTGTACAGCATTAAAGGAAAGTATCAAGCATTTGGAAATACATCCTCTCTGGGGGATTTATGGAATGACAGTGGCTCAAAATTAGAAAATATGGATGGACTGTGTTCTGAACTCATAAAGTAGAGATCACAAAAAGAGCCATCAAAATTTTGGGTCAGTTAGGTGGGTCAGTTAGGTTCAAATCTGGCCTTCTCCATTACTAGCTGTGTGATCCTGAGCAAGTCATTTAATCCTACTTGCCTCAGGTTTATCATCTGTAACAGGAGCTGGATGAGAAAAATGGCAAACCATTCTAGTATCTTTCCCAAGACCCCAGTAAGGTCATAAAGAGTTGGATATGACTGAAATGACTGAACAATAGTGGATGCTAAGCTGATCTTTCTGACAAAATCAATTGGGATCCATTTCTTAAACTTGCCCTTTCTGTTTTATTTGCTTCTGTTTGATGTCACACTCTACCAACTTCAATGAATCATATTTTAACCCAAGGAAATCCTGAAAAATACTCTGAAATTCTTGATTTAGATTGAATATTTTTAGAGACCATTTTTTTGGGGGGGGGCTCAACAAGCATTTATTTGGCTCCTTCTATATTCCAGCTACTATACTAATTGCTGGTGATGTAATGACAAAAATGAAATAGTCCCTGTTCTCAAGGACCTTACATTCTATTGGCTGACCTTATACATACATGCATGTAAAATGTATATTATATATATATATGTATATGTATACAGAGATATAAAGATGTATAAAATAAAAGGAAGTTAATTTTTTTAAAGAAAAATTTTATTTATTTTTGAGTTTTACAATTTTCCCCCATTCTTGCTTCCCTCTCCCCATCCCCCACAGAAAGCATTCTGTTAGTGTTTACATTGGTTCCATGTTATACAGTGATCTCAGTTGAATGTGATGACAGAGAAATCATATCCTTAAGGAAGAAATATAAAGTATGGGATAGTAAAATTACATTATAATATAATGCTTTCCCCCCCCCTAATTTGATGGTAATAGCCTTTGGTCTTTGTTCAAAGTCCATAATTCTTTTTCTGGATACAGATAGTATTCTCCATTGCAGATAGTTCAAAATTGTCCCTGGTTGTTGCACTGAAGGGATGAGCAAGTCCATCAGGGTTGATCATCGCCCCCATGTTGCTGTTAGGGTGTACAATGTTTTTCTGGTTCTGCTTATCTCGCTTAGCATCAGTTCATGAAAATCTCTCCAGGCTTCCCTGAATTCCCATCCCTCCTGGTTTCTAATAGAAGAATAGTGTTCCATGACATACATATGCCACAGTTTGGTAAGCTATTCCTCAATTGAAGGATTAGAGATTTTTAATTAGGCAAATTAATCCATAAAAAAACACTACCTCACTTTACCACATAGATGGTTTGATAAGCCATTGCATCTTAGACACTTTGGATGAAGGATTCCCCAATCCACTTACATGTCATCTCTTAGGATGTGCCAGTTCTCAGGCTAATCTCATCTATTTCATATTATTTCCTGTTAGTTTCACTTTTGGAGGCTGATTTCCTCTTATTTTTTAGCTATATTATAGGGGATGCACCCATTTGGGGACTTGTGGCCATAAATGTAGTGAAACCAGTTCATATGACTCCCTTGCTTTTTTATTTAATTTTTAAATTTAATTTTGAATTTTACAATTTTTCCCCTAACCTGGTTTCCCACCCCCACAAAAGGCAGTCTATTAGTCTTTACATTGTTTCCATGGTATACATTGATCTAAGTTAAATGTGATGAGAGAGAAATCATATCCTTAAGGAAAAAAATTAAGTATGAGATAGCAAAATTACATAATAAAAAAAATTTTAATGAAAGGTCTTTGGTTTTTGTTCAAACTCCAAAATTCTTTCTATGAATACAGATGGTAGTCTCCATCACAGATACCCCCAAATTGTGCCTGATTGTTGCACTGAGGGAATGAGCAAGTCCATTAAGGTTGATTGATCATCACTCCCATGTTGCTATTAGGGTGTACATTGTTCTTCTGGTTCTGCTCATCTCACTCCAGGTTTCCCTGAATTCCCATCCCTCCTGGTTTGTAATAAAGCAGTAGTGTTCCATAATGTACATATACCACAATTTGTTCAGCCATTCCCCAATAGATGGACATTCACCCAATTTCCAATTCTTTGCCATCACAAACAAGACCACTA
The DNA here is from genome assembly GCF_037893015.1 of Macrotis lagotis. Classification (NCBI taxonomy): domain Eukaryota; kingdom Metazoa; phylum Chordata; class Mammalia; order Peramelemorphia; family Peramelidae; genus Macrotis; species Macrotis lagotis. The sequence continues at coordinate 124,893,307 of NC_133663.1, read as the reverse complement.
TGAATATTTTTGTATAAGTGATGTTTTTACCCTTTTTCATGTTCTCTTTAGGGCATAGACCCAGTAGTGGTATTGCTGGATCAAAGGGTATGCACATTTTTGTTGCCCTTTGGTCATAATTTCAAACTGCTCTCCAGAAAGGTTAGATGAGTTTACAGCTCCGCCAACAATGTATTAGTGTTTCAGATTTCCTACAACCCTTCAAACATTGATCATTTTCCTTTCTGGTCATATTGGCCAGTCTGAGAGGTGTGAAGTGGTACCTCAGAAATGCTTTAATTTGCATTTCTCTAATAAGTAGTGATTTAGAGCAATTTTTCATATGACTATGGATTGCTTTGAGTTCCCCATCTGTAAATTGCCTTTGTATATCCTCTGACTATTATCTCCCCCCACCCCTTTATCCACTTCTGAAGGCTCCTCATTGATTACCCTATTGTCTTGGATGAAGGTAGATAAGCATGCTTATCAGATTTGCAGATAACACACAACTTGGAAAGATAACTAATACGTAGAAGGGAGAATCAGGATTCTAATAGGTGGAATTCATCAGGTGACATTGGACTGAATCTAGCATGATAAAATTTGATTGAAACAAATCATAAATCTTATATCTGGGTTATAAAAATCAACCTAATAAGTACAGAATCAAGGAGTCCATAGGTAGAAATTCATTAGAAAAGGTATGGAGGATTTAATGGATTTCCAGCACAATATGAATCAATATAAGACAATGACAAAAAGACTAATGCTATTTTTGAATTGCATTAAGAGAAATGAACTACCTAAGACCATTGAGGTAATTGTCCCTCTGTACTCTGTCCTGATTAAAGAGTGACTTGGATGAATTCCAGTCAGAGTTAGGAAAACTACGTGTGAATCTTATCTCAGACACTTACTAGTTGTGTGACCTGAGCAAGTCATTTAAGTTATTGAAACCTCAGTTTCCTACTCTGCTAAGTGGAGAGAGTATAATAAACCTCTCACAGACCTCTTCCAAAGATACAATGAAAGAATTTAAGAAAAGACTTTTGACAACCTGAAAGTTCAATATAAATATATTATTGTCAGACTGTGGTATTGTGTTCAGTTCAGCACACTTTAGTTTTAGGAAGAATATTATAAGCTGGGAATTCTCTTGGAGGGAGTAACTAGAATGGTGAAGTGAAAACATGCCAAATGAGAAATGGTTGAAGGAACTGGAGAAATTTAGTCTAGAGAAAAGAAGACTGAAGGTATTATTCAAAGATTATCATATGGAAGAAAGATTCAATTTATTTTGTTTGACCCTTGAGAACAGATGAACGAGAAATTAAGAAAATTAATAGATTAAGGTCTAAGGTTTGAAGAGGTAATTTTGGCTTTTGTGTAAGGCAAGACTTCCCAATAGTGAGAACGAGATTAACCTTGGATGATCCTTAACCAAAGGTCTTCAGGCATAAAATGGATATTCATTAGAGTTGCTCTAGAGGAGATTCTTATTCAGGTATGAGTTGAACTAGGAGGTTTATAGGAGGTCTCTTCAGATTCATAGATTTCTATAATCCTGATTCAATGATATAAACTTTTTTTGGGGGGGGGCAGGTTCAGAGATTTTATTGGTAAAGGAAATTCCTAAAGCGAAATCTCTTCCCTCCATTGTAGATGGTCACTTGCTCTGTCTTGGAGAGGTGCTAAGGCATTGAAAGATTAGGTGATTTGTCCAGGGTCGATTAGAATGTGTCAAAGGCAGATCTTGAATTTAAATTTCTGGATTTGGTATGCAAGGGTCTTCATAATCATGCCTCAATCTACTTCTTTTTTTGCAAGCAATGGGGTTAAGTGGCTTGCCTAAGGCCACACAGTTAGGTAATTATTATGTGTCTGAGGTCAGATTTGAGCTCAGGTGCTCCTGACTCCAGGGCCAGTGCTCTATCATCTGCAGCCCCTCAATTTACTTCTTGATCATTTTCTTTTCCTATTCCTTTCCCAACATATACGTTGTGTTCTAGCTAGATGGGAGTGCCATATTTGTACCTATTTTTGTGGGATGCATGTCATTCTCTAACCCCCTTTTGCTTGGTTCTTTGCTAGGTCCTAGGGATATAAGACTAAAACTGAAACAGCTTTTGCCTACTGGGAGTTTTCATTCTATTTGGGCATAAGGTGTGAACTCAGATAAGTAAGTATAGAATTTTTAAAAGGGGAAAAGACACTACCAATTGAAGAGGTCGAAGGATCAAGAGGGATGTCTTTTAGAAGACACCCTATGAACTAGCCTTGAAGGAAACTATGGGTTCTAAGGGGAGAGAATATTTCAGGAATTGAGATAACACCAATGAAACTATGTAGTTATATGGGATAATAGGGGAGCAGCTATTAAGCCTGTTTAACTAGAATGCAGAGTAAGTAAAGGGAAATAACATGAAATAAGTATGTAAGATAAATATAAGCTAGACTGAGCTTTTAAAAATGCTCATCTGAGTAAATAATGAGTGAATTTGGTTACTATAAATATGACTGGCCTATGTGGTGTTGTTCAGTTTTCTAACCACTATTCAAAAATCAGCTCCTGACTCTCTAATACTTCAAAGTCCTGTAATCATCTCTAATTATGGTTCTACTATGTACTTGGTATTCTGGCTGTTGGCTCAGAGGTCTCTTGGCCAAATTGGAGTCATTGTGTCTTATGTAAATTTGTGTAGGAAGGCAGTATCACACAACTTGTCCTTTATGTCATTGCCCCACTTGACTGGGAAGAAGTGTTCTATGTAGAAGTGATATATTTGGTTCATTCTATTGGTAAATTCAACTGGGATATATTGAGGATTTTTGAGCAGATCTCTGCTTTAGGAATATCAATTTAGCACTTGTGAGGAAGATGGACAAGAGAAGAGAGACTGTATATCAATGAGGAGGTTATAACAATAGTCTAGTTGAGAGAAAAAATGAGGTCTTGGATCAGGGTGTTATTAATAGAAGCATGGTGACGTCTTCATCAGAAACAACTTTTGGTGGAGGATTATAGGGAAGAAGATAATAAGCTGTATTTTGGAATGAAGTCTTTCTGGTTTGGAAGTCCATGCTGTAGCTTAAAATCTATGTATGTCTTCCCAACTCTGTAGTGGTAGTAGAATAAGATTTTGTTCTCATTAAGTTATTATCACTATTTTCCCCCAAGCTCATCAACAGCAGTTATCTATTCAAACTGAATGGACTTTTTCGAAGCCCTCATCTACTTTTCTGTTGCATTTGACACTGTTGCTCATCTTTTTCTTTTAGATCCTCTGAAATTTCTGGCCTTGGGCAAGTTTTGTTACATAGACTTAATTTAAAGCTTGAAGGGATCTTAGCTTCTCATCTTGCAGATACAAAAACCAAGGCTCAGAGAGGTTAGGTAACTTGCTCAGGGTTACAGAGGTAGGATTCAAACTTCCTGACTCCAGGTAGCACTTTATCCATTCTGCCATCCTTAATGCTTTTAATCATCAACCAATGCTATCTCTGCTCTGTTGTTTGAAAACAAAGCAATCTCTGTTTCCTATTGGAAGCCTTCTCTGATTCCCTCTTTTAAGACCAAACTTTCAGACTTCCCGTGTTATTTCTTCCCTCCTCCCTCTCTCTCAAAAGAATGTAAGATTTTTGAGAACAGGAGTTGTTTTGGTTTTGTTTGAATGTCTTGCATATAGTAGAATATCTCTCTCTCTCTCTCTCTCTCTCTCTCTCTCTCTCTCTCTCTCTCTCTCTCTCTTTCTCCAAGGCAAGGGGATTAAGTGACTTGCCCAAGGTCACACAGCTAGGTAATTATCTGAGGCCAGAAGATTTGAATTCAATCTTCCTGACTCTAAGGCTGGTGCTCTAACTACTGCACCACCTACAGCACCCCCCCCCCCAATATAGTATAATTTTAATTAAGTTTGTAGAAGATCTGATAATTCTTCCTTCATCTTCTCTGAGAATAGCCTGAGTGCATTGTGGTCTACATCAAGAGAAATGTGGAATCATAGTAGTGTGAGATTGCAATTGGAATTCCCTGTTGCTGAGGAGCTCATTTTGAATTCTTTCAGTTGCCTGTGATAGGGATTTCTAGGATAGGGTTCAGTGGGAGTAGTTATGTAGCAATAAAGGACTGTCACTGGAAAACCTTTTTTTATGGTACTGTTTAATTTAAACTATAAATGTTCCAAACATTCACTTCAAGCATGATGTCTTTCATTAATAATTATACCCCTCATGCCTCTTTAAGAATTTGGTTAGTAAACTGAACCAGCTTTAGCTTCCCAAAGTGGGGAGAAGGAAAATAGATTTTTCTTTTTGAGTGCAATGCCTTGTACATAGTAGTCTTTCAATAATATTTTCTGAGTGATTGATTTTATATTGACTATAACTTCAGCCATTTCTAGCTGTTAGATAGTATTCTTGAACATTACATTAAAATATACAAAATAGCCTTAAGGAAAAAAGCCCATGACCCCAATTACATGTTAGAATAGTATTGACTTGAGAAAATAAATGAGAACACAAAATTAAATTTTTTGAGGCTTCACCATATGCCAATATCTTATAAATTGAATAAGAGAGCCTGTGAGCTTCTTTTTAACTATTATATTTTATAAGATTTTAATTTCAAAAACATTCAAGTGATTTTTATATTTTGTAATAAATATAAGTGATTAATAATTCCATGTTCACAGAATTCTTGATTTGTTTCCTGTGTCAGAGATTTGAGACCATTATGAGGTGATTAGGGAGGGTATCCTTGAAGTCTCCTTCACACCAGGAATCTCCCTTTTTTTGGTTCACTTAACTTAATGTGGGAGTTGCCTGTGATATTTTCTGCACTTCACCTTCTGAGGTTATGGGCCCCATTCATATGCCATACCTTCCTCTTAGATGAATAAGTATGACTTTTATGAATTTTTCTTCACTTGTAGAATCTAATTTACATCAATAATTAGCAAGGGTCCAAATTAAGCTTCTTTCTGCCTGGGCAAACAACATTGATAAAGAAAACTAGTAAAGAACTTTTACTCTAACTTTTTTTTCTTAGTACTCAAATTTATCATTTGTTAAATAACCAAAAGGAAAAACAGAAGAAATACAGGGTAATGTAGAATTTCAGTTATTTTGCATATTGATACCTTCACTGTTACCTCTGGGCGTATTGAGTTGCAATGTAAATTATCATTTCCTTAAGGCATTCTCTTAAAATATTTTACTTACTCAGCACACATTTAGATATTTAAGGAAGATATTGGGAATGAATTTGGTAAATAACCCAAAAGGACTACACATCAGGGAAAGGGAAATTGTTTTATTTTATTTTTGGCTATTTAACACTAGTGCCACAGCTTGAGCAATTAATTTTGATATAGAGTAAAATAGAATAATGTGAAGACCATAGAATTCAACAAACATTTACTAAATATTTGCTTTGTTAAGCTGATAGGTAGCCTGGAAATAGAAGATAGAGGGTGGCTTTGGAGTCAGGAAGATCTGAATTCAACTTTTACCTTCTCACATATTAGTTGTGTGATTAGGGACCATGATGTCAATGAATTTTTCAGTGCTTTCAGACAACTTTTGAAGACTACTTAAGTTACAGATGAGTTTCCAAATTCGATCAATGAGGGGAGTTTCCAAACTGGAAGATCCCTTCCTGTTGTAATCACCTGCCTCAAACAAACAGAATAAAAGGTCACTATGATTTTTTAAAGATTACTAATATGTTTGCATTTTTCCTTGACAGTCTATTTCTAAAAGAATAATATGCTTAACAATAGCAATATATATGTATATATTTCTAATTTTGTACCCTTCTACTTCTACTACTTTCATTCCTGTCATATGGAACATAAACACACAAAAATACAAATGCAGATAGCCATTAGTAGTGGGTTTTGCCATTCATGACCAAGGATAGCTATACTTGTACACAATCAAGCTGAATCAGAAAATGCTACAAAAGTTACCCATATGGTAGAGGAGTATATGTTTTGAACTGATGCTAAAACAATAGGAAATAATAAAATGAGTGGGTATTTTTAATCTTCATTCTCTTCTAAGGTGATTTAAATAAATTATTTCAATAATTCAAAAACTGCTAAGTTCTTTTAATTACAGGAAAATCATGGTTTGGAAGAGAAAAGTCACTATCAGCATCATTTTGTCAATTTGCCAATTAGCATTTATTAAACATGTACCATGTATATATATATATATATATATATATATATATATATATATATATATATATATATATGTAGGGCATTCTGCTACATTCTGGGGAGGTAGAAAAAAAAGCAAGAAACAAATCAATCCAGTTTCTTCTTTCAAGGAGCTCACAGTCTAAAAGGGAAGGGTAACTTGCAAATAATTACGTACAAACATATGGAACAAATTGGAGATAATCAGAGATTAAGTTACCAATATAAGGACAATCAAGAAAGGCTTCTTGAAGAAGGTGCAGTTTTAACTAGGACTTGAAGAAAGTCATAAAGGCCAAGAGATGGAGATGAAAAAGAGAAGACTTGCTATAAAGTCAGTGAAAATGATTAAAATTAGATTATGAATTGATACAAAGATAGTGAGAAAGCCAGGGTTACTATATTGAACTGATTTTGTGTGTGTGTGTGTGTGTGTGTGTGTGTGTGTTGTGGTGGATTGGGGTAGAGGGTGAGTTAAGGTATAAGAAAATTGGAAAATTAGGAAGGGGCCAGACTATGAAGGAATTTGAGCATCTAACAGAAGATTTTATATTTGACACTGGAGATCTTAGGAACCCACTGAAGTTGATTGAATTATGGATGAATTGGTTATACCTGGGCTTGAAGAAGATTGATTCGACTGCTGAGTGAAGGATGACCCAGGGCAGGGAAAGACTTGAGTCAAGAAGGCCAACCTGCAGGCCTTTGCAACAGTCTCAGTGTGCAGTGATGAGGGCATAGACAAGGGTGATAGTTGTGCTAAAGAGAAGCAGACCTATATGAGAGGTGTTTACAGATGTAGGCTTGATAATTCACTGGATATGGGGGAATGAAAGTGAAGAGCTGAGGATGATATTTAAATTCAAAGTCTGAGTGAATGGGAGGACGGTTTATAGATATTAAGAGGAAGTTAGGAAGAGAGAAAGGGGTGTGTCTGTGTGTTTGTATGTGTGTGTGTGTGTGTGTGTATGTATGTATGTTTGTGTGTGTGTGAAATGGTGGCCTTCTCTCTCTCTAGGAGGGAGGGAAGGAGGGAGGAATTTCAGAACCTAAAATTTTTGTCTTAAACATGATTTCATTTAAATGGGAAGAATTTTTGTTTTTTAAATCTTTGATGTGATAATTCAGACAAATTACTATAAACAAAAATCCTTTTGCTGGTGATATTCCATTAGCAGGATCTCAGTACTGTAAAATTTAATTTAGGCTGTAAATGAAAAAATAAGGGAAAAAGCCTTTTTCCTTTTCCTTTTAAAATTTGGGAAGAGGTGGCCAAGATATCATTTTAATTGCTAAGATGCTTAAAAGATATAGCCTTTTAGTGAACATTGTACAATATGAAATTAATACATGACCCTGGTCTGGGTCTTAATTGTAGGGCACAATGGAGACATTTTCATTGTTGCTGCTTTAAAAAATATTTTATAGGAGTCAATGCTTCAGAGAAAATAATTTTCTTTGTAAGACCGTTTTACTTCCCAGGAAGCATTTTCTTTACCTTAACTCAATCTAGAATCAGACAATTTATACAGTACAATGAATTTGCTATTTTTAACCTGTAAACTATGAGGAACACCAACATTATTATCTTAATTTTATAGACACAGTTTAAATGACTTGCTTGACATTACATGCCAGGCTAGCATCAGAATTGAGATAGGTGTAGAACTCTTTTTGCATATTTTTGGTGTTGTGACTATAAAATGAGTACTTAGCTGTTGAGCTTCATGCCACTAAGACATGGGTATTTAATACAGGATATGTACTAACTGGCCCCAAATTGATTTTATTTGTACCTATAGCCAGATCATTTTAAAAAATAAAATAAGATAATGTCACTTTCTCATTTGTTAAAGCTTCTAGGCTTTTTAGCTGCAGTAGCAAGATTATTAAGGAAATGTAAGTTGTCATACACTAAAAATCAATCCAAATAGCATTTGAAACTTCACGTACAGCAAATTGTTTAATTGAGAGAGAGAAATAAGATCTTGGAGGGATTACAGATAGGCGTGTCTTTTACTGCTTGTCTAATCAACTAACTATATGTTGCTTTTCTATTCAGTGGAAAGGGGAGGGTGAGATTTAGACACAGAGGGTCAGGTTTCAAATTTTGGCTTTGATATTTATTACTTATGTGACATTGGGCAAATCACTTCAACTCTCTGGCTTCAGATTTCTCATTTGTAAAATGAGGAATTGGACCAGATGGTCTCTTAAAGGATGACTTGGGAAGCAGTTGAAGCTTATCGTCATGTTTCTGAGCATTCCTTTCTGTGCCCTTATTTACTAGCTCTGTCAAATTCTCATTTCTTTGAGCATACTCTCTCTTCAAATATCCATCATACCTCCCTAGTTACCGTGATCTCTTTCTAATATTTTTGTTGATCAGTTGTGTCTGACTCTCCTTGCCTTTGGGGTTTTCTTGGCAAAATTATTGGAGGGGTTTATCATTTTCTTTCCCAGTTCTTTTTTTTTTTTTTACAGATAAAGAAATTGAGGCAAACAGGTTTAAGTGACTTGCCCAGGATCACATAGCAAGCAAGTCTCTGAGGCTAGATTTGACTTCACAAAGAGGAGTCTTTTTGACTGGAGACCCAGCACTCTGTCCACTGTATTTCCAAGCTGCCCTTCCTGATAGTGACCCAATATGTTACCTATCTTAGGTATATTCCAAAGAGAACTGTACAATACTTAATTCAAAGGAATCACTAGCTAAGGGTGGAATTTTAGGCACTGTGTGTAGTTTGCATGGTGAAAATATTTTTAAGTGGAACAAGGGATAGCTTCAATGACCCTTCAAATCATAAATGTTCTACATACACATAAGGCAAATCTTACTGTTAACCTTTTCCTTCAACAAAAGTCGTAAATATGTTTATCTATAGAAATAGTAATGCAGACCACTTTGGGGCAGAGATGCTGGCATGCTCCCAGAGCTTCTTCCTACACAAGGTCAAATGAAGTGTCTTACAAATATTAAAGTTATAGATTTCACAAAAAAAGAGCGAAACAAGTTCTCATTTGTAGACAACATGGAAGATATTCAGTAAAGGTCTGTCTCTTTGAGGGGAAGAGGGAAATAAAAAGATACCACTCTTGATTCTGATTCTAGCCTGGTGTGTAATATGGAGCAAATCATTTGACCTGTGTCTAGTTTTCCTCATCTGAAAAATTAAAATAATAATGTTGGTTTTCCTCATAGTTTACAAGTTGAAAAATAACTAATTTCACTGTATTACAGAAATTGTCTGATTCTAGATTGAACTAAGATAAAGAAAATGCACCCTGGGGAGTAAAATGGTCTTATGATGAAAATTATTTTTTCTCAAATATTGAGTCTTATAAGCTGTCCAGGTCCTGGTTCAGCTAGATAGCAGTCCAGGAGAGAGGGTCTCAACCCTTCAGACAAAGTCTGAACCCTGGGAATACTGGGGCAACAGATAGGACTGGGTTGGGAACAAACCTCTGTAAAGCCTGGAGAGGAAACAGACCTCTGAATAGACAACACTTGGGATGCTTAGGCAACACCTTGGAAAAAGCTAAACCCAGGATCAGAACTTAGTCTCAGAACAAAAATCTAGGGACTATACTTCCTATACTCTAGGAGTAGAGCTCAACCATCACAATTAGCAAAAAACCAAAAAAGAACTTTTCCATAGAAAGCTATTATGCAGATAGAGAGATGATAAAAATGCAATCTCAGAAGAAGAAAGCAATGACAAATTATCTACATGGGGAGTCTCAAAGGAGCTTACGAATTGGACTCAAATCCAAAACCTAAAGGAAAAACTTTAAAAAAAAGGATTTTAAAAACCAAAGAAGAGAGGAAGAAGAAAAATAGAAAAAAAAAAGAAATGATAGCTTATGCAGGAGAATTAAGAAAAATTGAACAAAGGAAGCAACGCTTTTTTAAAAATTTTTTTGAATAATTTAAAAAAATTTTTTTTATTCTCATTTTGTGCAAATTTTTTTTACATTAATAAAATATATTTGTTTACAAGTAAAAAAAATACCCCTCCCCCCATGAATATAGATAGACTTGCTTGGGCGAAAAAGTAAAGGGGAGAGAAAAAAATTAAAATTAAAAAAAATAACAGTAATAATTGTAGGTATGGCCAGGTGGCACAATGGACGAAGCACCAGCCCTGGAGCCACGAGCACCCGAGTCCATATCCAGCCCTGTAAACCCAATAATCACCCCAACCATGTGACATGCAAGCCACCCGATCCCCACTGCCCTGCAAAAACCAAAAAGAAGGAAAAAAAAAAGACCCCAAATAAAATAAAATAGTAATAATAGTAGGGGTGGCTGGGTGGCAGACAGAGCATTGGCCCTTGAGCCAGGAGCACCTGGGTCCAAATCCCGCCCCAGACACCCAAAGATCACCCTGCTATGTGGCTCCAGGCAGGCCACCCAGCCCCACTTGCCCTGCACCCTCCCCCAAATAATAATAACAAAAAATGTGCTTCAGTCTTTGTTCCAACACCAACAACTCTGTCACTGGTGGATCACATTCTTTATGATAAGTCCATCACAAAAGTTACTTCCATATTTTTCCAACGTTGCCATTGCTGATCGCAACTCCCTCCTTTCGTATTTCTCCACTACCATGTACTATATTTTCTCTCTCCTTTCACTCTGACTCTGCTGTAGGGTAGCTGAGTGGTGCAGCAGACAGATCCCTGGTCCTGGGGCCAAGAGGCCCCAAACCCCCCTACTACCCCCTTAGGCCCAGAATCCACCTGGCCCTATGGTCCTGGGCAGGCCATCCAATCCCAGCCCCTTGCAAGAAGTAAAAAAGAAAATGTGTTATATCTGACCACGCTCCCCCCATGGTCCATCCTCTCCTCCTTTATTCACATCCCCACATCTTCCCCCTGCTCCCCCCTCCTTCTTACTCCAGTTGTCTATACCCCATTGAGTATATTTGCTGTTTCCTCTCCTAGCCATCTCTGATGAGAGCAAAGGTTCCCTCATTCCCCCTTGCCTCCCCCCTTTCATATCATTGCAATAGCTCATTGTAATAAAAAAAATCTTATTATGTGAAATATCTTGTACTATTCCCCCTCTCCTTTTTCTTTCTCCCATTCCATTCCCTTTTTTCCTATTGACTCCATTTTTACACCATATTTTATCTTCAAATTCTGCTTTCTCCTGTGCTTCAACTATAAAAGCTCCCTCTACCTACTCTATTAATTGAGATGGTTCATATGAATATTATCAGTATCATTTTTCTATACATGCAGTTCATCCTCATTAAGTCCCTCATATTTCCCCCCTCTCCTCCAATCTCCATGCTTCACCTGAGTCCTGTATCTGAAGATCAAACCTTCTGTTCAGCTCTGGCCATTCCAAAAGGAACCTTTGAAATTCCCTTGGTTCATTGAAAGTCCACCTTTTTCCCCTGGAAGAGGACATTCAGCCTTGCTGGGTAGTTCATTCTTGGCTGCATTCTAAGCTCTTTCGCCTTCCAGTATATTGTATTCCAAGCCCTACAAGCTTCCAATGTAGTTGCTGCCAAGTCCTGTGTGATCCTGACTGCAGCTCCACGATATTTGAACTGTGTCCTTCTGGCTGCTTGTAATATTTTCTCTTTGACTGGGGAGTTCTGGAACTTGGCTATAACATTCCTGGGGGTTGGTTTTTTGGGATCTCTTTCTCGGGGGGATCGGTGGATTCTCTCCATTTCTATCTTGCCCTCTGCCTCTAGAATATCAGGGCAATTTTCCTGTAGTAATTCTTTGAAAATGATGTCAAGGCTCTTTTCCTGATCATGATTTTCAGGTATTCCAATAATTTTCAAATTATCTTTCCTAAGTCTGTTTTTCCATATCAGTTGTTTTTTCAATGAGATATTTCACATTTTCTTCTAATTTTTCATTTTTTTGGTTTTGAAGTATTGATTCCTGATTTCTGGTAAATTCATAAATCTCCCTGAATTCTATTCTTTGTCTGAAGGATTTGTTCTCCTCAGAGAGTTTTCTTATCTCTTTTTCCATCTGGCCAATTTTGCTTTTTAAAGCATTCTTCTCAATAACTTTTTGAACTGTTTTATCCATTTGACCTAAGCTGGTTTTTAGCATGCTATTTTCTTCAGCATTTTTTTGGATTTCCTTGACTAAACTGCTGACTTCATTTTCATGTTTTTCCTGCATCTCTCTCCTTTCTTTTCCCAGTTTTTCTTCCAACTCCCTCATTTGATTTTCAAAGTCTTTTTTGAGCTCTATCATAGCCTGAGCCCAATTTCTGTTTTTCTTGGAGTCTTTAGATGCAGGAGCTTGTGCTTCCTCATCTTCAGACTGAGTATTTTGATCCTTCTTGGGCTCATTTGCAAACTATTTCTCAGTGGTCTTCTTCTTGTTTCTTTGCTTGTTCATTTTACCAGCCTAAGCCTGTATTTTGGGGTGCTTCCTGAGCTTTTGGGACATTCCCACAAAGGTCTCAGTGTGTGAGGTTCTGTCCTCCCTCCTGGTCTGTGAATGACCATAAGCGTCCCCCTCTGCCACGGGCCGAGGTGGGGTGGCCCTGTTGTTCTATGGGGGGGCTAGACTGGGATCAGGATCTGAATGTGGTCAGAGCCCCAGAGTCCTCTTCCAGGAGCAGAGGACAGAGCTCTGCTGTCTTTCTCTCTTCACTCCCCTCCCTCAGCTCAATGGGCTCATGCCCTGGGGGCTCCTGCTTACTGGCTCCACCTGCTTCTGTTTCCTGGATCAGGGCTTTGGAAAGACCAAGCTGCTTGCTGTGTGCCCTGGGGGCTGGGCTCCAAGTGCTCGCTGTGGCAGAGGTCCCCTGCTGTTCCCCCACTTTGTGCTGGTGCTCCCTGGGGTGCAGCTCAGGAGACTCCCCCACTGCTGTAAGCTCTGGCTCCCAGCACCCTGGGGCTGTCTCCGGGAGGCTGAAGTTCTTTGGCTCTGGTGGGCCACCCCTCTGGTGGCTGCCCCTCCGACCCAGGGGAGCAGAGCCTTTCTGCTCTTTTCCAGGTTACCTTGAGTAGGAGAACTGCCTCACTGGGTCCCTTTGTGGGTTCTGTCTCTCGAAAGTTTAGTTAGAGTCCTTAGTTTATGAATTTTTATCAGAGAGCTCCTAAGACTCAATCCCTTCATGTTGCCATCTTGGCTCCACCCCCCAAGCAACTCTTTTAAAAGTAAAAATAACCAACTAGAAAAAAAAATGTAACAACAAAAAATAAAGTTAACTAACTGGAAAAGAAATGGAACTAATCTAAGAGTCAAATTGATAAATGGAAGGAATACAACTCATTTAAAAGTAAAATTAGGGGCAGCTAGGTGACACAGTAGATAGAGCACTGACCCTGGAATCAGGGGTTCCTGAGTTCAAATCCAGCCTCAGACACTTAATAATGACCTAGCTGTGTAGCCTTGGGCAAGCCACTTAACCTCATTGCCTTGCAAAAACTCAAAAAAAAAGTAAAATTAACTAACTGGAAAAGGAAGCACAAAAGCTAACTGAAGAAAATCAAACTCCCCAAATTAGAATTGGACAAATAGAAACTAATGAATTTCTGTGACAAAATTCCATCAAACAAACTCAAAATTTCTGAAATCATTGAAGAAAATGTAAATTACCTTTTAGTAGAAACAAACTGCTTGGAAAATAGATCCACAAGAGTAATTTATGAATTATTGGTCTACCTGAAAGCCTAGATCAAAAAAGAGCTTGGAAAATATCTTTTCAGGAAATTATCATGGAAAATCATCCCAATATACTAGATCCAAAAGACAAAATTGTCCTTGAAAGAATATACAGAACAACCACAGAAAAAGACCCCAGAACTAAAAACCCCAAGGAATACCATGGCCAAATTCTAGAATTCTCAACTAAAGGAGAAAATATAAGTAGCCAAATTGAAGCAATTAAAATACAAAGGAAGCACAAATCAGAATTACATAAGACTTACCAGCTTCAGTAAACAGTAAAGGATATGGAGGATCTTATAGAGCAAAAGACCTTGGATTATATAAAAGAATTTACTATCCTGCAAAATTCAACATATTCTCTCAGGGGAAAAGATAATCTTACAATGAAATAGAGAACTTTCAAAAATTTTTTGATAAAAAGTTCAAAACTGAACAGAAAATTTGATCTTCAAATACAAGACTCAAGAGACATACAAAGGTAAATGGGGAAAAATTAGTCAAAAGTATTTGACTGTATACATCCCTACAAGGGAAAATAACACCTATAACTTTTGAGAATTATATTTTTCTTAGGATAGTTAAAGGGTTGAATTTACTAGAATGGATTGTACTTAGAGGATATAGGTATAAATTAGACATGAATGTGATGTTGATTATGAGAGTGGTATTTCCTACAGAGATAGATGGAGGGAGAGTAATTAGAGACTCTACACATATGAAGTGATTTTACTTTATCAGACACTTCAGTTAAAAAGGCTTGTAGTACAATTGGGATAGAGGGTGGGAGTATATTTAGAAGAATTGGGCATAAATAGATTAGGAAGTGATGTTGTCTTAATACATACTTCAGTAAACAGGGGTTATAGAGCTATTGCTGGAGAGCTAAAAGGACAAAGGACAAAGGGAGAACACGTACCCCATACTTTAGTTGGGGAGAATTGTAGTCTATGGTTGAAGTACTATAGAAATGGAGGGAGAGAATGTACTTAGAGGGACTAGACATTAAAAGATCATGAAATGATTTTTGCTTTGCATGATACTTTGACTACAATTGGAGGGAGTGTATTTTTTTTTTGGGGGAAATATATAAATAATATATAAATATATAAATATATAAATAATATATAAATATATAAATCATGAAATGATTTGACTTTGCATCATGCTTTGGCCTATGAGAATTGTGTATCCATGGAGGGTACTTGAAAAGAGGGGGCAGTACAAATCAATTATATTTTGATGTGATTTATGATTTTTGAGAAGTATATTTCTAATGGGACAGAAGAGCAGAGTATATTTAGTGAACATGAGGCAACACTTCAATCATACTTTGAGAATGATATTTATATCAGGACAGATAAAAGGAGTATATTTTGACAAAGGAATTGTAGGTACAAGACAGGGTAAGAATAATAAAGACACACAAAAAAGACTATACTAGGAGAAGACTAGGCATTGGGGGATAAATATCAGGTGAAGAGGCACAAAGACCTGTTAGAGTAGAGGGAAAGAAGGGAGGTGTGAACACTGAATAAATCCTATTCAATAGATTTGGCCCAGAGAGGAAATATCATATATTCTTTTTTTTAAAGTTTTTTTTATAAGGCAGTGGGGTTAAATGACTTGCCCAAGTAAATATAGAAAGCAAGACAATAATAATGGGGGATCTCAACTTCCCTCTCTCAGAATTAGATAAATTTAACCACAAAATAAGCAAGAAAAAAATTAAGAAGGTGAATTAAATCTTAGAAAACTTTGGTATGATCTACCTCTGAAGAAAACTGAATGGGAATAGAAAAGAACATATCTTTTTTCCTGTCATAATGACACCTATATCAAAACTGATCATGTACTTTACATTCAAATCCAGACAAGCATATATAATAATTGAATAATTAATAAAGCATGCTTTTCAGATCCTGATGCAATAAAAATTACATGAAGTAAAAGGCCATGAAAAAATAAAACAAAAATCAATTGGACACTAAATTACCTTTTTTTAAATAATGAGTGAATAAACCACAGATCATAGAAATAATCAGCCATTTCACCCAAGAAAATGACAACAAGACATCATTTATTTATGGAATTCAGTCAAAGTAATTTTTAGGGGAAATTTTATATTTCTAAATGCTTATATGAATAAAATAGACAAAGAGGAGATCAATGAAATGAGCATGCAACAAAAAGAACAAATTAAAGATCCCAGTTAAATATCAAATTAGAAATTTTGAAAATCAAAGGAAAGATTAATAAAATTGAAAGCAAGAAAATTGATTAATAAATAAAAATAGTAATTGGTTTTTATAAAAAATAGATAAACCTTTAGTTAATCTGATTAAAAAAAGAAGGAAGAATTTCAAATTATCAGTATGCAAAATGAAAAAGGGTGAACTCACTCACCACTGATGAGGAAGAAATTAAAGAAATAATTTGGATATATTTTTGCCAATAAATTTGACAACTGAGTAAATGGATGACTGTTTACAAAATACAAACTACCCAGATTAAGAGAAGACAAAATAAAATACATAAATAATCCCATTTCAGAAAAATAAATTGAAGAAACTATTAATAAACTCCCTAAGAAAAAGTCTCCAGATCCAGAGAGATTTAAAAGTTAATTCTACCCAGCATTTAAGGAACAATTAATTCCAATTATACATAAAATATTTAAAAATAGGAGTTCTGCCAAATTCTTTTTATGATACCAAGATAGTGCTATATAAACTAAGAACTGTCAAAACAGGCAAAGAAATCATAGACTAATCTCTCTAAAGAACATTGATGCAAAAAATCTTAAATAAAATTTTAGTTTTAGTTTAGTAAAAACTAAATCTTTTATTACTAGGATAATTACACCATGATCAGGTAGGATTATTCTAGGAAGGCAGGGATGTTTCAATATTAGGAAAGCTCTCAACCTAACTGAACATATCAATTAAAAAACCAACAGAAATCATATGATTATCTCAATAGATGCTGAAAAATCCTTTGACAAAATACATCATTTCTATTAACACTAGAAAATATAGGAATAAATGGAGTTTTCCTTAAAATAATAAAGAGTTTCTATATAAAACCACCCATAATATTATATGTAATGTGACTAAACTAGGAGGCTTTCCAATAAGATCAGGGGTGGAAAAGGATGCCCATCATCACCATTACTATTCAATAA
The DNA here is from genome assembly GCF_037893015.1 of Macrotis lagotis. Taxonomy (NCBI): domain Eukaryota; kingdom Metazoa; phylum Chordata; class Mammalia; order Peramelemorphia; family Peramelidae; genus Macrotis; species Macrotis lagotis. Next base: position 124,876,282 of record NC_133663.1, on the reverse strand, counting down.
AGTATTAGAAAATTTAGTTTTAGCAATGAGAGAAAAAAAAGAACTTGAAGGAATTAGAATTAGCAATGAGGGAGCACAAATTTCATTCTTTTCAGATGATATATTTGGTATGATATATTTAGAAAACCCTGGAAAATCAACTAAAATAGGTACTTGAAACAACAACTTCAGCAAAGTAGCAGAAAATACAATAAACCCACATAAAACATCAGCATTTTTTATATGAATGCCAAAACACAAGAGCAAGAGATAGAAAGAGAAATTCCATTTAAAGTAATTGTAGACAACATATAATACTTGGGGATCTACCTCTCCAAGAAGCTGTATGAATGCATTACAAAACACTTTTCACACAAATAAAATCTGATCTAAGCAATTGGAAAATATCAATTGCTTATGGTTAGGCCAAGCTAAAAAAATAAAAATGACAATTCTACTGAAATTGTATTGATGAATATTGTCATACCAATCAAAATTACTGAAAAATTATTTTACAGAGTTAGAAAAAAATAGCAACAAATTTCATCTGGAGCAAAAAAGTTCAAGAATAACAAGGAAACTGATGAAAAAAAAAATAAAGGAAGTTGGTTTTGCTGTACCAGACCTAAAACTATACTATAAAGTGGCATTCATCAAAACTTCCTGGTACTGGTTAAGAAACAGAGTAATGGACCAGTGGATTAGGATAGATTTGAAAGAAACAGTAGTAAATGACTATAGTAAATTATTGTTTGACAAGCCCAAAGACATTAGCTTCCGGGATAAGAACTTACTATTTGACAAAAACTGTTGGGAAAACTGGAAAATAGTTTGACAAAAACTAGGACCCACATCTCACACCCTATATCACAATTAGGTCAAAGTGGGTACAGGATTTAGACATACAGGGTGATACCATAGACCAGTTAATAGATCATGAAATACTCTTATCTGTCAGATCTATGGAATTAGGAGAAATTTATGACCAAACAAGAAATATGAATTTATTATGAATGCTTTTGACTATATTAAATTCAAAAGTTTTTGCACTAATAAAATCTATGCAACTAAGATTAGAAGTAAAACAGAAAGCTAGGAAACAATTTTCACATCTATAGGCTTATATAAAGGTCTTATTTCTAACATGTATAGAAAACGGAATCAAATTTATAAGGTTTCAAGTCTTTCTTCAATTGATAAATGGTCAAAGAATATGAATAGAGAGTTTTCAAATGGGGAAATTAAAGATATATATATATATATATATAATCATATAAAAAAAGGTTCCAAATCTTCATTGATTGGAGAAATGCAAATTAAAACAGCTATGAGGTACTACCTCTCACCTATTAGGGAAAGTGATCAATGATGGAGAGGTTGTAGGAGGATTGGTACATTAATGCACTATTGGAGAAGCTGTGAACTACTCCACCCACCGTGGAGAGCAATATGGAACTATGCCCAAAGAGCAATAAAACTGATCATACCCATTGACCCAGCAATACAGTTCTAGATATTTATCTGGAAGAAATCAGAAAAAAATGGGAAAAGTTCCACATATACAAAAATATTTATAGCAGCTATTTTTGTTTGGAGAGGCAAAGAATTGGAAATTGAAGGAATCCCCAATTGGGGAATGGCTAAGCAAGTTATGTTATATGAATATTATGTAATGATATTCTATTAGAAACTATCAATGGTCAGACTCTAGAGAAGCATGGAAAGAGTTGCATGAACTGATGGTCAACTATTATGGATGCAGCTGCTCTCAGCAGTTCAAGAGAGCTAGGACAATTCTGTGAGACCTGTTGTAGTCAATGTCATCTACAGCTAAAGAGGGAACAAAACAAAACATAGAATCTGAAGGAATACTATGTTCATTTAAAAAAATTTTCTCCTATTTTTTCCTTCCTATTTCATGGTTTTCTTTCTTTTCTCTTAGTCCTAATTTCTCATTCACAAAATGATGAATATGCAGATATGTTAAACACAAATGTACATGTACAATGTTTGCCACTGAGGGGAGGAGAGTGGGAAGGGAGGGTGGAAGAAAATTATATATCTTCTAAATATACAAATGGATGAATGTTGAAAAATTTAAGTAAAATGTAATTGAAAAAATAAAATGAAATGTCAAAAATAGAAATGTTAATGCAATTAAACATTGTGCAAAAATGAAATTTTAAAGACAGTAGAAAATACATTTCTTATCCAGGTAAGATGATACTTAAAACGGAAAATATTTCTGTACATGTGTAATATTTCATGAAAGGGCTTGTAGCAAGTATTTAATCAACATTTACTTGTACCACTTTTCTTCTATTATCTAGCTATTAAGTCCATGATAAGAGTCTAACAATTAAGATCTGAGGTATCTAATAGCTCATAATTTTACAGATAAAGCCAATGAACCCTATTAGGTGACTTGTTCAGGGTTGCACACATAATAAGTAGCAATGTTGGAATTTGAACCCAGGCCTATTGAATTTAGATCTGGTGCTCACATTTTCAAGTCTTGTGATAATCAAGATTTTATATGTGAAGATACAGAACTTAACTGGGAACCTGTGTAAGTCATTCTTCACAAGAGAATGACTTTAAAAACCTACTGTGTTTTCCTCAGCAGTTAGTTGTCTTCATGACTACCCTCTGGAAAGACATGGAAGTAACCATATGTCAACTTAGTATAATTCATTTCAATTAAACAAATATCTATTAAGACCTTTAATGTGTATAACACTTTTGCCGTACTCTGTGAAAGAAACAAATGTGGAGTATTAAAAGGGTCCTTGACCACTGGTTCTCAAGATTAACTAACTCCTTGTTAACAAGGTTCATGAGGGTTTTGTCATGGCACTGATGATATCTTAATAAAGTGTGAACTTGCCTCAGCCCATTGACACCACATTAAGAATGATTGAATTGTGGGTAGTCATATACATCAATCTATGCCTTTGGATTTGGTCTTAAAAATGAGCAGTCATTGGAGAGGGAAGTGGAAAGAACTCTGTGATAGTCAGAGATTTAGATACAGACCCCGGTTCTTTGGAGAGCAACCTAAGAAACTCTGTGACACTGGGGTCATAAACAGACCAAACTGCCAGGACACAGAGAAGGCATTCCTAGAGAAGACTGAGTTTCAAGACCAAGTTTCTTGGGCCTCAGGGAAAGAGTTCCTGGAAAATGTCAAATTCTTGAACCAAGAAGGAACAGTAAAGGACTGAAGAACCATCCTAGACCTTGCCTTATACTGTACAGTGAATTATGTGAAAAGTACATTGGAAAACACATTGTCCCTTTCAGGATATGGGGTTGAGTTCTGCCTTAAGGTAGCTTTAAAAATGTGAAGGATTGTAGTTACCAGGGAGAGGTGGAAGTCCAATGGAGAAGGAAGGAGAGTTGTTCACTGTTTATAGATTTAAGAACAGTTCAAATTGTTATAATAATAATAGTTAAATGTCACATACTAAATTAATATTAAATATCAGCTTTAATACTAGCTTATCATTAATTATATCAATATTAAATTAATATTAGTTATATTAAAACTCATTTTAATTTGTGTATAGCACTTTCCTACTTTCCTCAAAAAACCTTGTAATATGCGTATGTCATATTATTTCCATCTGAGAGGAGGAAGGTTATTATTAATTTGGGAGTGAGCAATTAGAGAACTCTTTTTTTTCTTTAAAAAAATTATTTAAGGCAATGGGGTTGTGACTTGCCCAAAGCAACTGTTAGGTGTCTGAGGTCAAATCTGAACCCAGGTCCACCTGACTCTAGGGCCAGTGCTCTAACCACTTCACCACTTAGCTGCCCCAATTGGAGAACTCTTAATGAATTAGGTTATATTTGAGTTGAGAAGAATACTTATTAATTCAACTAGCAAAGGATTTTGGAATTGAGTCAATAGACAACTGAGAGTCACTTAAGAATTTTGAGTACTATTGTGAGGATTTTTGAGTAATGGAAGTGTATCTATTAATAACCTATTGCAAATATTCCATATATGACAGAGCATCAGTAAATTTGTCAAACTTGAGTACTTGAAGTAGGATTTGAACTTAGGCCCTGTGACTCTAGTCAGTATTCTCTTCTGTACTATAATATATTGCCTTTCATATTTGAAGGTAATAATGTCTTACATTATTTTTCACTGGAAGTCTCTCCTTTCTTTTGCTTCAATTGACAATATTTACACAATGTGTTATAATCTTTTCTAGATTGTTTCCTCATTTTTCAATCTGTCTCTAATGATTTTATTGTTGATTTATGTTTGGGCTCTTATCCAAATTTTTTTCTCTCAAATTTATTGATTTTCACCTATTCTCATCTGTTTCAGAGAACATTGGGTCTGGTCCCTTCCCCATGTACTGTCATCCATTCTGACCCCCCCCCCCCCCCCCCCCCCCCCCCCCCCCCCCCCCGCTTCTATCTAAAGTACTAGGCCTAACTCAAGTGATTGGGTAATTTTTATGACTTCTTTTTGTTGAATGTTGAAGTGATAGAGTTTGCTGAGATCTCTGCTTTGTGAAATCAAGATAGGAAGATGATTGCAGTTGGCTTTCTATCTCCTGCTTCTCTAGGCATGGAAATCTCTCCCTACTTCTTACCCCCAACTAAGTAGCTCTTCACTACAGTTTTTTCCAATCTTCCACAATTGCCAATGTTATCTACCATGCAGCTGGGGGAGTTCACTTCAACCCAGGATGGATAAAAGTTGATCAGATTTGTTCACTGCTGAGATGGGAGAAGACTCAAGTCACCTTAATCAAAATGAAATGGGGCTTTTTCACCCGTCCAGCCATCGTGGTGGAAGCTCGGCTGTCATCTCATCATCATGTCCTCTCATAAAACATTCAGAATCAAGAGGTTCCTGGCCAAGAAACAGAAGCAGAATCGTCCCATTCCCCAGTGGATTCGGATGAAAACTGGCAATAAGATCAGGTACAACTCAAAGAGGAGACACTGGAGAAGGACCAAGCTCGGGTTATAAAGAATGGCCTGGGAAATGAAAGACATTCTACACCAAGACCACCTCCCCCTCCCTACCATTGCATCCATCCATCCATTCATTCATCCATCCATCCATCCATCCATCACTTAAATCGCCTCATTGCCCCCAATAAGAAGTAACTACTACTGTTGCCCCTCCCATTTTGGAAACCTGTCTGCCAAAGTGCAGACGTCAAAGAAAACCCCCAGCAAAGTATTCGACTTGTCTTGCCCTTGAATGTCTTCATCTCTTGCATCCATTCGTTCGGTAAACTGTGTATTGTGATATAGTTTAAATTACTGTTCTCTCCATCTATGTGTGGCATTTGTCTGTTTGAGGTTATGCTTAAGAGGCAGAGATCATCCCGCAACAAGTTATTCCTGTCAAGAAAAACCAAGCTCAAACCCTGCCTCCAACAAGCCTTCACAATAACCTCTCTGTGTTTTGTTTTGTGTTCTGAGGAGTTAGAAGAGAGCACCTAGCTCACAGGGTTGTTGTGGGGATCTAAGATTTGCAAGCCTTCAGCGGAAGCCTCCGGTGCTGCTAATCCGGAGCTGTCTCAGCCAGATTACGCGCAGCTGACTGTGTTCATTTCTCTAACTCACAGTCAGAGAAATAGCCTGTTTGACCCCCTGCTTATTCCACACAATAAACTGTCTTCCTTCCTTTGTTGGGAGGTGATAAATTAAGTGTTGGCAACTTTCTTAAAAGTTGTCGGTTATTTGTGTTTGGGAAAGCCCAACCTTTTTGTTAGGAACTAGACCTGGTCCAGGTGAATGGCTTCATAATTTTCTGAAGATGCAATTCTGCTAATAAAGGGCTTCTACAAAAAAAAAATGAAATGGGGGCCAATTTGAGTCAGGTTAACTGGGCAAGGTATAGGGTGGGCATAGGGTAAGTATTGGGTTTCTTACTGTCCTCTATTATTCTTTTGGAAGAATCACCTTGTGGAGGTATTTTTTTAAATAAAAGAAAGATTTTATTTATTTTGAGTTTTACAATTTCCCCCCTTATCTTGCTTCCCCCCCCATAGAAGGCAGTCTGTTAGTCTTTACATTGTTTCCATAGTATACATTGATCTCAGTTGAATGTGATGAGAGAGAAATCATATCCTTAAGGAAGAAAAATAGAGTGTAAGAGATAGCAAAATACATAATAAGATAATTTTTTTTTTAAATGAAAGGTAAATGTCTTTGGTCTTTGTTCAAACTCAGCAGCTTTCTCTGGATACAGATGGTATTCTCCATTGCAGATAGCTCAAAATTGTCCCTGGTTATTTCACTGAAGGAATGAGCAAGTCTATTAAGGTTGAACATCACCCCCCAGGTTGCTATTAGGGGGTACAGTGTTTTTCTGATTCTTCTCATCTTGCTCAGCATCAGTTCATGCAAATCCTTCCAGGCTTCCCTGAATTCCTATCCCTTCTGGTTTCTAATAGAACAATAGTGTTCCATCATACATATATCACAGTTTCTTAAGCCATTCCCCAACTGAAGGACATTCACTTAATTTCCAGTTCTTTGCCGCCACAAACAGGGCTGCTATGAATATTTTTTGTACAAGTTTTTTTTTTCCTTTTTGAAAAATCTCTTCAGGGTATAGACCCAGTAGTGGTATTTATGGATCAAAAGGCATGCACATTTTTGTTGCCCTTTGGGTATAAATCCAAATTGCTTTCTAGAAAGGTTGGATGAGTTCACAGCTCCATCAACAATGTATTAGTGTCCCAGATTTCCCAGATTTCTTCCAACATTGATCATTGTCCTTTCTGGTCATATTGGCCAGTCACAGAGGTGTGAGGTGGCATCTCAGAGATGCTTTAATTTGCATTTCTCTAATAAGTAGTGATTTAGAGCAATTTTTCACATGACTATGGATCACTTTGATTTCCTCATCTGTAAATTGTCTTTGCATATTCTTTGACCATTTGTCAGTTGGGGAATGGCTTGTTATTTTTGAAAATATAACTCAGTTCTCTGTATATTTTAGAAATGAGTCCTTTGTCAGAAATACTAGTTGTAAAAATTGTTTACCAACTTACTATATTTTTTTGATCTTGGTTACAGTGTTTTTTTCTGTGCAAAAGCTTTTTAATTTAATGTAATCAAAATTGTCTAGTTTGTTTTTAATGATGTTCTCCATCTCTTCCTTAGTCATAAACTCCTTCCCTTTCCATATATCTGATAGGTAATCTAGGGATTTCCTTGATCTAGTTTGCTTATAATATTGTTTTTTATGTCTAAATTCTATATCCATTTTGATCTTATTTTCATACAGGGTGTGTGGTGTTGGTCTATTCTAAGTTTTTCTAAACTAATTTCCAATTTTTCCAGCAGTTTTTATTGAAGAGAGAGTTTTTATCCCAATAGCTGAACTCTTTGGGTTTATCAGAGCAGATTATTTAGAATCATTTCCTGCTTCTGCACCTAGTCTATTCCACTGATCTATGACTCTATTTCTTAGCCAGTACCAGACAAGTTTTGATGATTAATGCTTTAGAATATAATTTTAGATCTGGTAAGGCTAAGCTACCTTCTTTTGTACTTTTTTCATTGAATCCCTGGAAATTCTTGACTTTTTAGTTCTCCATATGCATTTACTTAAAATTTTTTTCTAACTCATTAAAGTAATTTTTTTGTAATTTTGATTGGTAGGGGACTAAACAAGTAGTTTAATTTTGGTAGAATTGTCATTTTTATTATATTAGCTTGACCTATCCATAAGCAGTTAATATGTACCTAGTTATTTAAATCTGATTTTATTTGTAAGAGAAATGTTTTATAATTGTTTTCAAAAGTTTGGCATAGACTCCAGCTATTTTATATTGTCTGAGTTTACTTTGAATGGGATTTCTCTTTCTAGCTTTTTCTGCTGCATATAGAAATGCTGAGGATTTATGAGGGTTTATTTTATATCCTGCAACTTTGCTAAAGTTGCTAATTATTTCTAGTAGTTTTTTAAGAAGATTTTTTGAGATCTCTAGGTATACCATCATGTCAAAGTGTGAGAGTTTTGTCTCTTCCTTCTGTGGAGGTATTTTTTGCATTCTAGTTTTATTTTTAGTTAATGGTAGTTTTAACTAGTTGATTTGACCTATTTGTTTTTATTTTGAAATACTGTTGATGGAAGTTTTGCTGAAATGGGACCACTTATTATATTGTTTTGCTGAATCTAATCCTTCCATTGCTTTTTTTGCTATTTTATGAAGTGATATGTGATTTTCCTTCACTGTCATTTATAAATATTTATGAATGGATTTATATCTTAAATCAATATTATCCTTTACTATTCTACATGTCCACTTGGTAAAGGCTCAAGTGGTGCAACAAAAAAGCTGTGTAATTGGAATTGTATTCATATCAGAGGGCAGTTAGATGGTAAGATGGATATAGTGCTGGGCCTGGAGTCAGAAAGACTTCTCTTCCTATTTCAAATCTGTTCTTAGAGATTTACAAACTGCGTGACCCTGTGGAAGTCACTTAACTCTGTCTCATTTTCATCATCTATAAAATGATCTGAAGAAGAAAATGCAAATAATTCCAGTACCTTTGCCAAGAAAACCCCAAATAGGGGTCATAAAAAGCTGGACATTATGGAAAATGAGTCGACAGCCTTAAAAGTTAGATTGAAAAATGAGCCTTGTTGGCTTTAGCTGATGCTTTTATTCTTGCCTTTAGATTTATTTACATGTATGCTAAGAGAACACACATAGTTTCTTTGAAATTTTCTTGAGTATTGTCCTCAAATTAGTTTGAGTGGATATAGTCTGACATTTAGAGATTTTATATAAATTAAAAGGAATTTTTCTAACTCTGCTTAGATGGTTGGGGTAAAAAACTTGGAGTGATTCTAGAATTCAGTTAAAAGAATAGACAGTGCTAAGTTTCTTCAGATATTTTTAATTGTTTAAATGTATCTACCAAAACTTTAGTGTCTATGAAGAAATTTTAATTTTCTCTTGCAAGGGAGTGACTTACTAGTCATTGTACTCTAGCAGATAGTAGCAGAGAACAACAGATGACCCAACAAGTTGGGTCCACCATAAGTGGACCAAGGAACTGTGAAGCTAGAAACCTGTAGAGATACCTGGTAGAGATGAAGTGATTCACTGCAAAGTATAGAGTCGCAATAGCTATGATAACCAGAAAAAACAATTTGATATTCAAAGACAGTATAGCATGTTCTATTGATGCAAATGATATTGGTGGCTCTGCATCTTAAAAAATTACATGCCCTGACCTTCTGAGCTTTGGCTACCTGTTTCCCTACTTTTGCCCACTATTTATGTTCAGGTCATTTGTGTTGCTTCTTTGTATGTTCTCCATGTATGTGCTCTGGCAATACATATTTTCTGCATATGAGTGCCATTTTCTTTCATGTTCTGTGATTACATATGCTTTTTGACTGTGTACTCTCCCCATTGATGATGTGATAATCTATGGGAAAATGCATTCCTATGATTATAAGAACAGTTATTTTGGTTACTTTATTTTTTATTTTATATTTAGATCTCACTTTTATTTTATATTTATATTCTATTAATTAAATTAATTAATTAAATTTAATTAAATAATTTATTTAGTATTTAATTTAAATTATTTCTTTAATTTAATTATATTTATATATAAATTTTATATTTAAATTTCACTTTTATTTTATATTTAAATAAATATTTTTACTTTAAATTAATTAAATTACTTTCTGTTTGCCTAATAAAAGTAAACATGTCAGTGTAACCTATGGGTATTTACCATTTGACACCTATAAGCTCATACCTA